>NW_026600877.1:50000-106699 GCF_029448725.1 Salvelinus fontinalis | reverse complement strand
GTGATGACTACGTGGGAGGGACGTGATGACTACGTGGGAGGGACGTGATGAATACGTGGGAGACGTGATGACTACGTGGGGGACGTGATGAATACGTGGGGGGACGTGATGACTACGTGGGGAACGTGATGAATACGTGGGGGACGTGATGAATACGTGGGGGACGTGATGAATACGTGGGGGACGTGATGACTACGTGGGGGACGTGATGAATACGTGGGGGGACGTGATGACTACGTGGGAGGGACCTGATGACTACGTGGGAGGGACGTGATGAATACGTGGGGGACGTGATGACTACGTGGGAGGGACGTGATGACTACGTGGGAGGGACGTGATGAATACGTGGGGGGACGTGATGAATACGTGGGGGACGTGATGAATACGTGGGGGGACGTGATGAATACGTGGGGAGACGTGATGAATACGTGGGGGACGTGATGAATACGTGGGGGACGTGATGAATACGTGGGGGGCGTGATGAATACGTGGGGGACATGATGAATACGTTGGGGACGTGATGACTACGTGGGGGACGTGATGAATACGTGGGGGGCGTGATGAATACGTGGGGGAATCACTTTTAGAATAAGGCTGTAACGTAACAAAATGTGGAAAAAGTCAAGGGGTCTGAACACGTTCCTAAGGCGCTGTAGATGTAAAACATTGTTGAATTCAAACGTTCTGCTGACAGGTCCACAACAATTTGACAGAACCCTGGTTTACCTGATGGTCCCTTACCTGTGCAGTACACTGTTTTGGCCACCGTTGCCATGACTATGCTGGTCAGCCCAGTCCCTGCCCCCAACTCCAAGACAGTGGCTCCTCTGAATGTAGTTGGCTGAGACAGGATTAAATCAGCCAATAGGAAGGCACCACGCCAGACCTAGTAAAGGAGCCATACAGAGCCTTCAGAAAGTATTCACACACCTGGACTTTCCCCACATTGTGTTGTGTTACAGCCCGAATTTTAAATGGATTACATTTAGATTTTCTTGTCACTGGCCCGACACACAATACCACATAATATCAAAATGGAATTATGTTTAGAATTTTTTTTAAACAAAAAATTATAATATGAAAAGCTGAAATGTCTTGAGTCAATAAATATTCAACCCCGTTGTTATGGAAACGCCTAAATAAGTTCAGGAAGTAAAAATGTGCTTAACAAGTCACATAATAAGTTACATGGACTCAGTCTGTCTGTAATAATAGTGTTTAACATGATTTCTGACCACCTCATCTCTGTACCCCACATATACCATTATGATTAAGTTCCTGAGTCGAGAAGTGAATTACAAGCACAGATTCAACTATAAAGACCAGGGAGGTTTTCCAATGCCTCGTTAAGAATGGCTCCTATTGGTCGACAGGGTTGGTAGGCTACTTTCTAAATGTAATCTGTTACTCCCCAACCCCTAGATGGGTCAACATTTAAAAAGCAGACATTGAATATCCTTTTGAACATGGTGAAGTTATTAATTACACTTTGAATGGTGAATCAATACACCCAATCACTACAAAGATACAGGCGTCCTTCCTAACTCAGTTGCCGGAGAGGAAGGAAACCACTCAGGGATTTCACCATGAGGCCAATGGTGACTTTAAAACAGTTACAGAGTTTAATGGCTGTGATAGGAGAAAACTGAGAATGGATCAACAACATTGTAGTTACTCCACAATACTAACCTAAATGACAGAGTGAAAAGAAGGAAGTCTGTACAGAATAAAAATATTCCAAAACATACAACGCGGCCCTAAAGTAATACTTCTAAAAATGTGGCAAAGAAATTCACTTTTTGTCCTGAATACAAAGTGTTATGTTTGGGGCAAATTCAATACATTACTGACCACTCTCCATATTTTCAAGCATAGTGGTGGAAGCATCATGTTATGGGTATGCTTGTAATAATTAAGGGTCGGGGAGTTTTTCAGGATAAAAAAAACGAAATGGAGCTAAGCACAGGCAAAATCCTAGAGGAAAACCTGGTTTAGTCTGCTTTCTACCAGACATGAATTCATGAGATGAATTCAGACATGAGATGAATTCCCCTTTCAGCTGGATAGTAACCTAAAACACAAGGCCAAATCTAGACTGGAGTTGCTTACCAAGAAGACAGTGAATGTTCCTGAGTGGGCGAGTTACAGTTTTGACCTAAATCTACTTGAAAATCTATAGCAAGACCTGAAAATGGTTGTCTAGCAATGATCAACATCTAATTTGACAGAGCTTACATTTTTTTTTTAAGAATAATGAGGAAATGTTGAACATCTAGGTGTGAATAGTTATGCAAATGAGTTATTTCTCTACATCTTTTCCAATACATTTGCAAAAATGTCAAAAAACATGTTTTCACTTTGTCATTATGGGGTATTGTGTCTTGATGGGTGAGAAAATAAATCAATTGAATCAATTTTGAATTCAAGCGGTCACACAACAAAATGTGGAATAAGTCAAGGGGTATGAATACTTTCTGAATGCACTGTGCATTATATATGAGAGGAAGGAAAAATAAGGTAGCATGAGAGCGAGAGAGGGAGAGGGAGAGAGAGAGAAAGACAGAGTGAGCGAGCGAGGGAGAGCGAGGGAGAGCGAGGGAGAGCGAGAGCGAGCGAGAGTGAGAGAGAGAGAGCGATACTCACCTGTTTGCCAACATCTTCTAAAGGCGTGGCCATAGTGTGTTCTGTTAAAGACATGTTGGATTTAAACAGTTAAACACAAACACAGTCATAACACACACACACACACACACACACACACACACACACACACACACACACACACACACACACACACACACACACACACACACACACACACAACACACACACACACACACAGTTATAACACACACAAACAGTTATAACACACACAAACAGTCATAACACGCACAAACACAGTCATAACACACACAAACAGAGTCATAACACACACAAACAGTCATAACACACACATAAACACAGTTATAACCCACATAAACAGTTATAACCCACACATAAACACAGTTATAACCCACATAAACACAGTTATAACACGCACATAAACACAGTTATAACCCACACAAACACAGTTATAACACGCACATAAACACAGTTATAACCCACACAAACACAGTTATAACCCACACATAAACACAGTTATAACCCACATAAACAGTTATAACCCACACATAAACACAGTTACAACACATACTTCTGCCTCTCAGACCTTCACTCAGCTCTTCAGGAAATACATTGGACTGAAAACTAAATAAGTGACCAGGGTCAGTGGTAGAAACCAGTCCTGTTCTCTTCTCACCTATCCTGATGACGTCTCTAGGACACTTCTCTTCCTCCTCCTCCTCCTCTTCCTCTCTTCTTGCCTGGCTGAGGATGATGGGGTAGACCATGTCTCTGTCCCTCTCAGGGAGTCTTTGTCTGGGCCTGGATGACATGTACAATAGTTAGTTATGTCTCTCTCAGACTCTGTCTGGACAGGTATAACATGTATAATAGTTAGTTAGTCATGTCGCTATCTCAGACTCTGTCTGGAACAGGGATACCATGTACAATAGTTAGTCTGGAACAGGGATACCATGTACAATAGTTAGTCTGGAACAGGGACAACAGTTAGTCTGGAACAGGGATAACATGTACAATAGTTAGTCTGGAACAGGGACAACAGTTAGTCTGGAACAGGGATAACATGTACAATAGTTAGTCTGGAACAGGGATACCATGTACAATAGTTAGTCTGGAACAGGGATAACATGTACAATAGTTAGTCTGGAACAGGGACAACAGTTAGTCTGGAACAGGGATAACATGTACAATAGTTAGTCTGGAACAGGGATACCATGTACAATAGTTAGTCTGGAACAGGGACAACAGTTAGTCTGGAACAGGGATACCATGTAAAATAGTTAGTCTGGAACAGGGATACCATGTACAATAGTTAGTCTGGAACAGGGATACCATGTACAATAGTTAGTCTGGAACAGGGACAACAGTTAGTCTGGAACAGGGACAACAGTTAGTCTGGAACAGGGACAACAGTTAGTCTGGAACAGGGATACCATGTACAATAGTTAGTCTGGAACAGGGACAACAGTTAGTCTGGAACAGGGATACCATGTACAATAGTTAGTCTGGAACAGGGACAACAGTTAGTCTGGAACAGGGATACCATGTACAATAGTTAGTCTGGAACAGGGACAACAGTTAGTCTGGAACAGGGACAACATGTACAATAGTTAGTCTGGAACAGGGACAACAGTTAGTCTGGAACAGGGATAACATGTACAATAGTTAGTCTGGAACAGGGATACCATGTACAATAGTTAGTCTGGAACAGGGACAACAGTTAGTGTGGAACAGGGATAACATGTACAATAGTTAGTCTGGAACAGGGACAACATGTAAAATAGTTAGTCTGGAACAGGGATAACATGAACAATAGTTAGTCTGGAACAGGGACAACATGTACAATAGTTAGTCTGGAACAGGGACAACATGTACAATAGTTAGTCTGGAACAGGGATAACATGTACAATAGTTAGTCTGGAACAGGGATACCATGTACAATAGTTAGTCTGGAACAGGGATACCATGTACAATAGTTAGTCTGGAACAGGGATACCATGTACAATAGTTAGTCTGGAACAGGGATACCATGTACAATAGTTAGTCTGGAACAGGGATAACATGTACAATAGTTAGTCTGGAACAGGGACAACAGTTAGTCTGGAACAGGGATAACATGTACAATAGTTAGTCTGGAACAGGGACAACATGTACAATAGTTAGTCTGGAACAGGGATACCATGTACAATAGTTAGTCTGGAACAGGGACAATAGTTAGTCTGGAACAGGGATAACATGTACAATAGTTAGTCTGGAACAGGGACAACATGTACAATAGTTAGTCTGGAACAGGGATAACATGTACAATAGTTAGTCTGGAACAGGGACAACATGTACAATAGTTAGTCTGGAACAGGGATAACATGTACAATAGTTAGTCTGGAACAGGGACAACATGTACAATAGTTAGTCTGGAACAGGGATAACATGAACAATAGTTAGTCTGGAACAGGGATACCATGAACAATAGTTAGTCTGGAACAGGGATAACATGAACAATAGTTAGTCTGGAACAGGGATGGGAAACTTTGATGGGGTGGGGCCACAAAAAAGTGTCGGAGAGAAGATTTAGCTATTTTTATTTTATAACTAACTTGCAGCAATTCTACACATTCTGCTATAGGGTAGAGAGATGTGTGCTGTTTTAAAGCTAATTTGCAGCAATTCTACACATTCTGCTATAGGGTAGAGAGATGTGTGCTGTTTTAAAGCTAATTTGCAGCAATTCTACACATTCTGCTATAGGGTAGAGAGATGTGTGCTGTTTTAAAGCTAATTTGCAGCAATTCTACACATTCTGCTATAGGGTAGAGAGATGTGTGCTGTTTTTAATATGATATCTGAGTGACTAACAAAATCAATGCGGGCCCCTCAATTCGACCATGATATACTACAAGTTTACATAGCTGGCCGCTAGACTAACTTACCAATATAAAAAATATAAAAAAATAATGCTGAGAGAGATAATTGAGTGACGGTCAGTGACTGACATAAAAAGAGAAACCCTGCTGATGCACAGCCACATTTCTAAATAATGCTGAGAGAGATAATTGAGTGACTGTCAGTGGCTGACATAAAAAGAGAAACATCGCTGATGCCCAACCACATTTCTAAATAATGCTGAGAGAGATAATTGAGTGACGGTCAGTGGCTGACATAAAAAGAGAAACATCGCTGATGCCCAACCACATTTCTAAATAATGCTGAGAGAGATAATTGAGTGACGGTCAGTGGCTGACATAAAAAGAGAAACCCTGCTGATGCACAGCCACATTTCTAAATTGGACATTGGTGTATTCTCCCATTCTATTGATCCTCTGGCCTTAAAACATTTACTGTACAACAATCAAATGAAGGCAATGAATAACAAAGGGAAGGTTTGACTGTAATAACTGTGGTGACTGATGTGCAGGTGAGATGTAACTGACCTGCGTGGTACCTCTAAATCTCCATCTTCATCCAGGGGTGGTTCTACCTCTCTGTCCTCTCCTCCGTCCTCCCCTCCGTCCTCCCCTCCGTCCTCCCCTCCGTCCTCCCCTCCGTCCTCCCCTCCGTCCACTCCTCCGTCCACTCCTCCGTCAGCCACAGCCTCACTCCACCTAGCATCTCCCCTTCCACTCTCCTCCTGGGTGTCGCGGTCTAATTCTTCCCCTCCGCAGGGGGAACCGAGGTCACAGGTGTGCTGCTTCGCTCCGTCCCACAGGATTCTGAACCGGGAGATGAACACTAGACACACAGGCTGCGTTTAGACAGGCACCCCAATTCTGATCTTGTTTTCACTCATTGGTATTTTGACCAATCAGATCAGCTCTGAAACAGATCTGACGTGAAAAGATCTGATGTGATTGGTCAAAAGAACAATTATTGGGAAAGAAATACCAGAATTGGGCTGCCTGTGTAAACACAGCAATAGAGGGTTGGGACAGTTCCATTGACATTCAGGAGAGGCCTACATTGAAACTAAATTATAACATTTTCAGAATTTAATTTTGTGTCATTTTACACAGACACCCTCCAGTACCTGGTTGTCCTACGCTGTTAAGGCGTGCCATGAGGTGGCGAGAGTTGGGTAGCAACAGGTGAACGTCAGACAGCACCGTGTCATAATGGAAGGTGATCTGGTCCATGGCTCACCCTGCATGTCATCTACCTGCCTGCAGCACACCTGGGGAACACACACACGTCAGACACACCGTGTTGCAAGCACAAACTGACACACAGGCGCATATATACATTTGTCGCAAGCACACAGGTCACACACACACTTTCAAGAGCTTAAACTACCAAATGGGCTGTATTTCACCTGTCTAACAGAAATACAGCCCTGCTATCTGTTAGACAGGTGAAATACAGACCTGCTATCTGTTAGACAGGTGAAATACAGCCCTGTTATCTGTTAGACAGGTAAAATACAGCCCTGTTATCTGTTAGACAGGTGAAATACAGCCCTGTTATCTGTTAGACAGGTGAAATACAGCCCTGCTATCTGTTAGACAGGTGAAATACAGCCCTGTTATCTGTTAGACAGGTGAAATACAGCCCTGCTATCTGTTAGACAGGTGAAATACAGCCCTGCTATCTGTTAGACAGGTGAAATACAGCCCTGCTATCTGTTAGACAGGTGAAACACAGCTCTGCTATCTGTTAGACAGGTGAAATACAGCCCTGCTATCTGTTAGACAGGTGAAACACAGCCCTGTTATCTGTTAGACAGGTGAAATACAGCCCTGTTATCTGTTAGACAGGTGAAATACAGCCCTGCTATCTGTTAGACAGGTGAAATACAGCCCTGTTATCTGTTAGACAGGTGAAATACAGCCCTGTTATCTGTTAGACAGGTGAAATACAGCCTGTCCCGGAACACAGAACTAAAAGACAAGACCAACAGCTAAATGGATTCCCCAGCCCTCAGCCAGAGGCAATCTGCGGCTCAGCAAAGTGCCGTCTCCAGCATCATAGTGAACTGTTGTGGCAGCAAGACGCCTAATAGCTGGAAAAGCACCAATTTACGTCGCCATAGCTACCGACTAAGGAGAGTGTGTTGACGACCCTGTATGCATTATGTCAACAAGAGACATAATACATGGTTCGTAAACACAATCTTCTTAGTCGGTGTGGCTCAAATGTATGTTGTTATGCCCTGCAGTTAGCAGCCAACGTTACTTATAACTGTTAGCGGTCACTCACCTTTCCAGTGGTAGTTAGCTAACTTGCTAGCCATAAGTTGTCAATGAAAATGCTGCAAAGACGTGTGTCTGGTAAACATGTATTCATTTGGTTAGCCAAATAAACTAGCCTTCACTACGGTGGGAACTTCTGACAAACGTAACTGAATGGGCGGGAGGGGACCTGCTAGAAACAGCTACCATGAGCTAGCTTGATGCTAGCTACTTTGATAATGAATGACTGGCAAGGTCCAGGGGCAGACTAACAACGACGCAAGCTAACGAGGGATATTTAAATGGACACATTTAAATGAAACACTTCCAACACATGACATTCAGTACAGTCTAATAACATAAACCTCGTATTTAATTCATTCTGAGCTTACAACGACGCACAGATTCGCAGATTGTCTCAAATGTCAGCTTCCAAGTCGTACAGAAAGGACACTGGATGTACAGAATACATACGGTGCAGCATTATTCTTTCACCCACCAACAAAGGAAACAAAAGCCATCCAAAACGTTCCGCGTGCTACGCATCTAGAAATAACTCAATATGTAAACCACAACACTGCACCGAAAGGACTTAAAATGGCATTTGGATTAGAATTTAAAATTTAAACATAGTTAGAATTTCACTTAGATTGTGATTAAATATCTACATGTGTGTGTTGTAGGAACTTTTCCTCACTCAAATAATTACATTTCTAAAACTCTGATTAAATTAACATAATGTGTTGAACACTTTGAAACGTTAAACATTATTCCAGTACAAGCATGGTGGTGGCAGCATAATGCTGTGGGGATGTTTTTCAGTGGCAGGGATTGGGAGACTAGTCAGGATTGAGGGAAAGATGCACGTAGCAAAGTACAGAGAGATCCTTGATGAAAACCTGCTCCAGAGCGCTCGGGACCTCAGACTGCTGCGAAGGTTCATCTTCCAACAGGACAACAATCCTAAGCACACAGCCAAGACAATGCAGGAGTGGCTTCGGGACAAGTCTCTGTATGTTCTTGAGTGGCCCAGCCAGAGCCCAGACTTGAACCCGATCGAACATCTCTGGAGAGACCTGAAAATAGCTGTGCAGCAACCCTCCCCATTCAACCTGACAGAGCTTGAGAGGATCTGCAGAGAAGAATGGGAGAAACTCCCCAAATATAGGTGTGCCAAGCTTGTAGCATCATACCCAAGAAGACGCAAGATTGTAATCACTGCCAAAGGTGCTTCAACAAAGGTACTGAGTAAAGGGTCTGAATACTTATGTAAATGTGATATTTCTTTGATAATTTCTTTGCCACATTCTTTGCAGTTTTACTTTGGAGCTTTATCACAAACAGGATGTATGTTTTGGAATATTTTTATTCTGTAAAGGCTTCCTTCTTTTCACTCTGTCATTTAGGTTAGTATTGTGGAGTAACTACAGTGTTGTTGATCCATCCTCAGTTTTCTCCTGTCACAGCCATTAAACTCTGTAACTGTTTTAAAGTCACCATTGGCCTCATGGTGAAATCCCTGAGTGGTTTCCTTCCTCTCCGAAAACTGAGTTAGGAAGGACCGCCTGTATCTTTGTAGTGTCTGGGTGTATTGATACACCATTCAAAGTGTAATTAATAACTTCACCATGTTCAAAGGGATATTCAATTCAATTCAACTTTTTTTTTGGACCCATCAACCAATAGGAGCCCTTCTTTGCGAGGCTTTGGAAAACCCCCCTGGTCTTTGTGGTTGAATCCGGTGTTAAAAATTCACTGCTGGACTGAGGGACCTTACAGATACTTGTATATGTGAGGTACAGAGATGAGGTAATTATTCAAAAATCATGTTAAACACTATTATTGAACACAGAGTGAGTCCATGCAACTCATTATTGAACTTGTTAAGCACATTTTTACTCCTGAACTTATTTAGGCGTTTCCATAACAACGAGGTTGAATACTTATTGACTCAAGACATTTCAGATTTTAATTGAACTAATTTGTAAAAATGTCTAAAAACAGAATTCCACTTTGACTTTATGGGGTTAATTTCAGGCTGTAACACAACAGAATGTGGGGGAAGCCAAGCCAAGGTGTGTGAATACTTTCTGAAGGCGCTGTAAGCCCCTGGTCCTGAAGAACTTTAGTCAATGATTAATACATGTATCTTTGCTATATTGTTTCAGAGATCTAACAGTTATTGTGTTGAGTTAAAGAGCTTCTTTTTTAACAAAACTTTTCTTGTTTAGTAAATTATTGAATGGTCACTAATCCCATTGGGAATGACACCAAATCCTAGATTTATCAGACACCAAGATAAAATCTATGATGGTTTGAGTGGAGTTACGTACTCTAGTGGGCTATGTTATCAGCTGAAGCAAATCAAACCCCCTTCAAAACATAAATGAAAAATTTAATAACGGTTTGTCTTTGACTTGAGTGGTTGTGTTAAAACCACCAATCAAAACAGTTTCATTACATTGAAGATCTAAACATTTAGAGAAAGGTTTCTCCAATGCGGGGTAATAGTCATTCTGATTGGCTGGTATGTAGCATGCCTCCTCCAATGCTGGGTAAAAGTCATTCTGATTGGCTGGTATGTAGCATGCCTCCTCCAGCGCTGGGTAATAGTCATTCTGATTGGCTGGTATGTAGCATGCCTCCTACCAGTGCTGGGTAAAAGTCATTCTGATTGGCTGGTCTGTAGCATGCCTCCTCCAATGCTGGGTAAAAGTCATTCTGATTGGCTGGTATGTAGCATGCCTCCTCCAGCGCTGGGTAATAGTCATTCTGATTGGCTGGTATGTAGCATGCCTCCTCCAGGGCTGGGTAAAAGTCATTCTGATTGGCTGGTCTGTAGCATGCCTCCTCCAGCGCTGGGTAAAAGTAATTCTGATTGGCTAGTATGTAGCATGCCTCCTCCCATGCTGGGTAAAAGTAATTCTGATTGGCTGGTATGTAGCATGCCTCCTCCAGCGCTGGGTAAAAGTAATTCTGATTGGCTGGTATGTAGCATCCCTCCTCCAATGCTTGGTAAAAGTAATTCTGATTGGCTGGTATGTAGCATGCCTTCTCCAGCGCTGGGTAAAAGTCATTCTGATTGGCTGGTATGTAGCATGCCTCCTCCAGCGCTGGGTAAAAGTAATTCTGATTGGCTGGTATGTAGCATGCCTCCTCCAGCGCTGGGTAAAAGTCTTTCTGATTGGCTGATATGTAGCATGCCTCCTACCAGTGCTGGGTAAAAGTCATTCTGATTGGCTGGTCTGTAGCATGCCTCCTCCAGCGCTGGGTAAAAGTCATTCTGATTGGCTGGTCTGTAGCATGCCTCCTCCAGCGCTGGGTACATCTTGTCTCAGAGAAGCATATAATCAATTTGAGAGATGGTACTGTCCAGCCATGTCTCAGAGAAACATATAATCAATTTGAGAGATGGTACTGTTCAGCCATGTCTCAGAGAAACATATAATCAATTTGAGAGATGGTACTGTTCAGCCATGTCTCAGAGAAAAATATAATCAATTTGAGAGATGGTACTGTCCAGCCATGTGTCAGAGAAACATATAATCAATTTGAGAGATGGTACTGTTCAGCCATGTCTCAGAGAAACATATAATCAATTTGAGAGATGGTACTGTTCAGCCATGTCTCAGAGAAACATATAATCAATTTGAGAGATGGTACTGTCCAGCCATGTGTCAGAGAAACACAGAATCAATTTGGTGAAGAAGCCCAGTTTGGAGTTCCTGGGTTGCCGTGGTTACACGGGGTCTGCGGTTCTGAGGCTGGATGGACGTACTGCCAAATTCTCAAAAATTACGTTGGAGGTGGCTTATGGTAGAGAAATTAACATTACATTCTCTGGCAACAGTTCTGGTGGAAATTTCTGCAGTTGGCCTGCCAATTTCACGCTCCCTCAAAACTTGAGACATCTGTGGCATTGTGTTGTGTGACAAAACTGAGCATATTTGAGTGGCCTTTTACTGTCCCCAGCACAAGGTGCACCTGTGTAATGATCATGCTGTTTAATACGCTTCTTGATATGCCACACCTGTCAGGTGGATGGATTATCTTGGCAAAGGAGAAATGCAAACAAATGTGTGCAGCAAATTTGAGAGGAATAAGTTTTTTTGTGGGATTTCTAGGATCTTTTATTTCAGCTCATGAAACATGGGACCAACACTTTACATGTTGCGTTTGTACTTTTGTTCAGCGTATATTCCTGCACACATATGACAGACCGTTGATGGTCAGAGCACGTCTTTGGAGCCTCTGAGCCAGAGGAGCGCGTATTAATCCTGCTGTAGGACTCACTGCAGCCAGCACTAGCAGGTCAAATGAATGGCTAAAATGAACGAGTCACTCAGAAAAAACGAATCATGACTCGAGTCAGTAAAGAGTCATTCAAAAATACATATTTGTAAGACCCGTAGAGATTTGTCTGTGCCATTATAGCGTCTATGACAGAATGGGCAGCTGCAGAGAGGGGCGGCAGGTAGCCTAGTGGTTAGAACATTGGGCCAGTAACCCCAGGTTGCTAGATTGAATCCCCGAGCTGACAAGGTTAAAAATATGTCGTTCTGTACTTGAACAAGGCAGTTAACCCACTGTTCCTAGGCCTTCATTGTAAATAAGAATTTGTTTCTTAACTGACTTGCCTAGTTAAATAAAGGCAAAAAAAATAGATAAATAGAGAACTCATTTTGTTTCTGTGACAGCATGGGCATCTGCATGGAGATAGATAGAGGACTTATCTTTGAGGCTGTGCTGTTATATCATCTGTGACAGCATGGGCATCTGCATGGAGATAGATAGAGGACTTATCTTTGAGGCTGTGCTGTTATATCGTCTGTGACAGCATGGGCATCTGCATGGAGAAAGATAGAGGACTTATCTTTGAGGCTGTGCTGTTATATCGTCTGTGACAGCATGGGCATCTGCATGGAGAAAGATAGAGGACTTATCTTTGAGGCTGTGCTGTTATATCGTCTGTGACAGCATGGGCATCTGCATGGAGATAGATAGAGGACTTATCTTTGAGGCTGTGCTGTTATATCGTCTGTGACAGCATGGGCATCTGCATGGAGATAGATAGAGGACTTATCTTTGAGGCTGTGCTGTTATATCGTCTGTGACAGCATGGGCATCTGCATGGAGATAGATAGAGGACTTATCTTTGAGGCTGTGCTGTTATATCGTCTGTGACAGCATGGGCATCTGCATGGAGATAGATAGAGGACTTATCTTTGAGGCTGTGCTGTTATATCGTCTGTGACAGCATGGGCAGTTCCATTGAGATAGATAGAGGACTCATTTTTATCTGTGCTTGTGAGAGCACAGATCATGTCAACCCAGCTACATAGAGATAGAGAACACGCACAGTGCCATTGAGGCAATCTCCATTTTGAAGTAGTCAATTTCTTCTTCACGATTGGCTGATCCTTTCTGATCCTTTCTGATGACTGGGTTGGACATGACTCCAACAGGGTCACCAGGATGGATCAGCCAATGAAGTTGGATGTCCCATCCAAATCCAAATCAAATCAAATCCCCAAAAAATTGTCACATACACATGGTTAGCAGATGTTAATGCGAGTGTAGCGAAATGCTTGTGCTTCTAGTTCCGACAATGCAGTAATATCTAACAAGTAATCTAACCTAACAATTCCACAACAACTACCTTATACACACACAAGTGTAAAGGGATGAAGAATATGTACATAAAGATATATGAATGAGTGGTGGTACAGAACGGCATAGGCAAGATGCAGTAGATTGTATCGAGTACAGTATATACATACAGTATAAGATGAGTAATGTAGGGTATGTAAAACATAAAAGTGGCATTGTTTAAAGTGGCTAGTGATACATGTATTACATAAAGATGGCAAGGTGCAGTAGATGGTATAGAGTACAGTGTATACATGTGGGATGAGTAATGTAGGGTATGTAAACATTATATTAGGTGGCATTGTTTAAAGTGGCTAGTGATACATTTTTTACATACATTTTTCCATTATTAAAGTGGCTGGAGTTGAGTCAGTATGTTGGCAGCAGCCACTCAATGTTAGTGGTGGCTGTTTAACAGTCTGATGGCCTTGAGATAGAAGCTGTTTTTCAGTCTCTCGGTCCCTGCTTTGATGCACCTGTACTGACCAGTTGACTACATTAACACTTGAAGTCTTCAATGTCGCTGCCCATACTAACACAGCCTTTTGTTCACTAGAGGACTCTATCCTTCTCTATGGTAAAACCATAAATCCACCTTCGGTAGTCTCTGTCATATAGAGTACCACAGTACGGGTCATAATACCCACAAAACTTAGCATTCGAAACAGAAAAGTGGTTCCAATTGTTTTTGCGCATTCATTTTTCTCATCAAGGATTTTAGAAACTCTTAAAATAAGGGCTGTGTTTTGTGTAGGATTACCCTGGTGTGACGTTTTGATAACTGTGGAATTTTTTTAATAATCAATATATTAGCCTGTATTTACCCCCCCCCCTCCAAAAAAAAATGAAACGCTAATTAGCTGCTAATGTGCCTATCATAAAGAACTACAAAATGCCATGATGATGCACCATCAAGAGCATCCTGACTGGTTACATCACCGCCGGGTATGGTAAACGCGCGACATCTGAACGCAAGGCGCTAGAGAGGATAGTGAATACGGCCCATTACATCACTGGGGCCAAGCTTCCTGCCATCCAGGACCTCTAAACCAGGCGGTGTCAGAGGAAGACCCTAAAAATTGTCAAAGCCTCCAGCAACCCAAGTCATATACTGTTCTCTCTGCTACTCGCTGTTAAATGATCTATGAACAGTCCCTTTACCCCCACCTAAATGTACATATTACCTCAATGACCTCGACTAACCTGCACCCCCGCACCCCGCACATTGACTCGCTACTGTTACTCCTTGTATAGAGCCTCATTAATGTGTTACTTTTTTATTCATTTAGTTTATTTAGCAAATATTTTCTTACTCTGTGTTGTGGGTTAAGGGCTTTTAAGTAAGCATTTCATGGTAAGGTCTACCTACACCTGTTGTATTCGGCGCATTTGATTTGATTTTCCTCTGGATGAGGACTGCCGAATCGAGGTAAAGGTCAAAATGTCTGGATGAACTATCTAATGTTAGCTAAATGTAGTAATGAATAAATTGGCTAAATCTCTTTAAATTGACAATTCTGTGAACTGTGTTGTGCACGTTTGAAATTGGCACAATACCTGTTAGCAAAGGTGTCAGCTAGAGATGACATGCAGGAGCTTGCAGGGACCTGTAGTCTTGCATGATGTCTACGTTGATGCTAATTAGCCTTTTAGAATCTGAGAGTAAATAGAGACCAATATACTGATAAAGGTCACCTTGTCCGAGAGTGATTTACACGGTTATCAAAACGTCACGCCAGGGTAAGCCTACATGAAACACAGCCCTTATTTTAACTGTATCTAAAATCCCCTTTGGCAAAAATGAATGGTGGAAAAACGATTGGAACCATTTCCCTGTTTGACTGCTAGGTTTTATGGGTATTATGACACCTGGAGCTCTGTAAGGCAGAAACACTTTGGTTTTACCAATAAAGAAAACACTTTTATAGACGTCCACTGTCTCCAAGAGTTGCTGAATTTCCTATTTACTCTCACAGGTGAGATGAAATTATATAATGTATCGACTTTGCTCTCTATGCGAGCCGCTCAAATGTAACACATGTAATAACAGCCGATACAAACGTATTAACTTTGCCTGGTCCCAACAGCACAAATAGAATGTAGGTATTCGATGTATTATATTGGTAAATGTTTTTTATAGGAGCACCAGTGCTACCCAATCAAAACTCCATGCCACACAGCAAAATATTTATTAATATATATATATTTTTAAAGTAAGAGATAAGAAAAACATGTAATTAAAGAGCAGCAGTAAATAACAATAGTGCGGCTATATACAGGAGTACTGGTACAGAGTCAATGTGGAGTCTATATACAGGGGGTACCGGTACAGAGTCAATGTGGAGGCTATATACAGGGGGGTACCGGTACAGAGTCAATGTGGAGGCTATATACAGGGGGGTACCGGTACAGAGTCAATGTGGAGGCTATATACAGGAGTACTGGTACAGAGTCAATGTGGAGTCTATATACAGGGGGTACCGGTACAGAGTCAATGTGGAGGCTATATACAGGGGGTACCGGTACAGAGTCAATGTGGAGGCTGTATACAGGGGGTACCGGTACAGAGTCAATGTGGAGGCTATATACAGGTGGTACCGGTACAGAGTCAATGTGGAGGCTATATACAGGGGGTACCGGTACAGAGTCAATGTGGAGGCTATATACAGGGGGTACCGGTACAGAGTCAATGTGGAGGCTGTATACAGGGGGTACCGGTACAGAGTCAATGTGGAGGCTATATACAGGTGGTACCGGTACAGAGTCAATGTGGAGGCTATATACAGGGGGTACCGGTACAGAGTCAATGTGGAGGCTATATACAGGGGTTACCGGTACAGAGTCAATGTGGAGGCTATATACAGGGGGTTACCGGTACAGAGTCAATGTGGAGGCTATATACAGGGGGTACCGGTACAGAGTCAATGTGGAGGCTGTATACAGGGGGTACCGGTACAGAGTCAATGTGGAGGCTATATACAGGTGGTACCGGTACAGAGTCAATGTGGAGGCTATATACAGGGGGTACCGGTACAGAGTCAATGTGGAGGCTATATACAGGGGTTACCGGTACAGAGTCAATGTGGAGGCTATATACAGGGGGTTACCGGTACAGAGTCAATGTGGAGGCTATATACAGGGGGTACCGGTACAGAGTCAATGTGGAGGCTATATACAGGGGGTTACCGGTACAGAGTCAATGTGGAGGCTATATACAGGGGGTACCGGTACAGAGTCAATGTGGAGGCTATATACAGGGGGTACCGGTACAGAGTCAATGTGGAGGCTGTATACAGGGGGTACCGGTACAGAGTCAATGTGGAGGCTGTATACAGGGGGTACCGGTACAGAGTCAATGTGGAGGCTATATACAGGGGGTACCGGTACAGAGTCAATGTGGAGGCTATATACAGGGGGTACCGGTACAGAGTCAATGTGGAGGCTGTATACAGGGGGTACCGGTACAGAGTCAATGTGGAGGCTATATACAGGGGGTACCGGTACAGAGTCAATGTGGAGGCTATATACAGGGGGTACCGGTACAGAGTCAATGTGGAGGCTATATACAGGGGGTACCGGTACAGAGTCAATGTGGAGGCTATATACAGGGGGTACCGGTACAGAGTCAATGTGGAGGCTGTATACAGGGGGTACCGGTACAGAGTCAATGTGGAGGCTATATACAGGGGGTACCGGTACAGAGTCAATGTGGAGGCTATATACAGGGGGGTACCGGTACAGAGTCAATGTGGAGGCTGTATACAGGGGGTACCGGTACAGAGTCAATGTGGAGGCTGTATACAGGGGGTACCGGTACAGAGTCAATGTGGAGACTATATACAGGGGGGTACCGGTACAGAGTCAATGTGGAGACTATATACAGGGGGTACCGGTACAGAGTCAATGTGGAGGCTATATACAGGGGGGTACCGGTACAGAGTCAATGTGGAGGCTATATACAGGGGGTACCGGTACAGAGTCAATGTGGAGGCTATATACAGGGGGTACCGGTACAGAGTCAATGTGGAGGCTATATACAGGGGGTACCGGTACAGAGTCAATGTGGAGGCTATATACAGGGGGTACCGGTACAGAGTCAATGTGGAGGCTATATACAGGGGGTACCGGTACAGAGTCAATGTGGAGGCTATATACAGGGGGTACCGGTACAGAGTCAATGTGGAGGCTATATACAGGGGGTACCGGTACAGAGTCAATGTGTGGGGGCACCGGTGTCGAGGTAATTGAGATAATTATGTACATGCAGGTAGGGTTGTTAAAGTGGCTATGCACAGATAATAACAGAGAGTAGTAGCATCGTGGGGGGGTGAAAATAGTCTGGGGAGCCATTTGATTAGTTGTGCAGGAGTCTTATGGCTTGGGGGTAGAAGCTGTTTAGAAGCTTCTTGGAACTAGACTTGGCGCTCCGGTACCACTTGCCGTGCGGTAGCAGAGAGAAGAGTCTATGACTAGGCTGGCTGAAGTCTTGGACGATTTTTAGGGCCTTCCTCTGACACTGCCTGGTATAGAGGTCCTGGATGGCCCCGGAAATATACTAGGCCATACGCACTACCCTCTGTAGTGCCTTGCGGTCGGAGGCCGAGCAGTTGCCATACCAGGCGGTAATGCAACCAGTCAGGGGGAATAGGTTTTGTCCTCCCCCCTTCATGACTGCTACATGACTACTACTGATGCTACTGATACTACTGATGCTACTGATACTACTACTGATGCTAATGATACTACTACTGATACTACTGATGCTACTGATTCTACTGATGCTACTGATCCTACTACTGATGATACTGATACTACTACTGATGCTACTGATGCTACTGATGCTACTGATACTACTGATGCTACTGATACTACTACTGATGCTAATGATACTACTACTGATGATACTGATACTACTACTGATGCTACTGATGCTACTGATACTATTGATACTGCTACTTATGCTACTGTTACTATTGATGCTACTAATTCTACTCATGCTACTACTGATATTACTGATATTACTAGTGATGCTACTGCTACTACTGATGCTACTGATGCTATACTACTACTGATCCTGAAACTACTGATTATTCTGATACTACTACTGAAATAAGTACTGATGCTACTGACACTACTGTTACTACTGATTCTTCTGAAACTACTACTGAAAGAAGTACTGATGCTACTGACACTACTGTTACTACTGATTCTTCTGATACTACTACTGAAAGAAGTACTGATGCTACTGACACTACTGTTACTACTGATGCTATTGATACTACTAGTGATGCTACTGATACTTCTACGGATACTACTACGGATGCTACTACTGGTGCTACTGAAACTACTGCTACTACAATTGATGGTACTGATACTACTAGTGGTACGAGTGGTACTACTGATACTAGTGATACTACTGATACTACTGATGCTAATGATACTACTGATATTACTACTGGTACTAGTGGTACTACTGATACTAGTGATATGACTGATACTTCTACTGATACTAGTGGTACTACTGATACTAGTGATACTACTGATACTACTGATAGGTCTACTGATACTACTGATTCTACTGATACTACTGATACTTCTACTGATACTACTGATTCTACTGATACTACTGATTCTACTGATACGTCTACTGATACTACTGATTCTACTGATACTTCTAGTGGTACTACTGATACTTCTACTGATACTACTGATTCTACTGATACTACTACTGATGATACTGATACTACTGATACTGATACTACTGATACTACTACTGATACTACTGATACTACTACTGATACTACTGATACTGATACTACTGATACTACTACTGATACTACTGATACTACTACTGATACTACTGATGCTACTGATACATACACAGAGATCAAAACAAACATTCAAAATGCCCAATGTCTGTCCCACGCTACCCTCATCTGGCCCAGGACGGTACTACACCCTACTGATAGACCGTCTGGTAGGGCAGGGTTTTCCAAACTTGTTCCTGGCCCACCCTCTGGGTCCTGCCCCCCCCCCCACACCCTCTGGGTCCTGGGCCCCTCTTGGTCCTGTACCCCCCCCCCCCCCCCACACCCTCTGGGTCCTGTACCCCCCCCCCCCCCCCACCCCCCCCCCCCCCCCCCCACCCTCTTGGTCCTGTACCACACACCCCCTGGGTGCATGTTTATATGTTTGCCCTGGCACTACACAGCTGATTAAAATAACCAACTCATCATCAACCTTTGATGATTTAAATCAGCTGTGTGGTGATAGGGGGAAAAACCTGAACGTGCACAGAGGGGCCCAAGGACTGAGTTTGGGAAACCCTGTGGTAGGTAGACTACTGCAGTACCAGACCAGGACACAGAGACACACCTCCACTCCACAGATGGCAGATACACACTCTGACATAGAGACAGTCCACAACAGCTCTCCATCTCTTTCCTTGAGCTCTCCAGCTCTTAATCTTTCACCCCCTGTATTTCTCTTATTCCCCCTCTTCCCCTGTGTGTGTTTGCCACTCTGATCTCTCACCCCCACCTAATCTCTCTCTCTGTTCCTCTCTCTCTCTCTCTCTCTCTCTCTCTCTCTGTTCCTCTCGGTTTTTTGCTCCTCTCTCTCTCTCTCTCTCTCTCTCTCTCTCTCTCTCTCTCTCTTGCTTCAATTATTATTATTATTGACTTTTTCAATGTTAATCTTCATCTCTCGCTCTCTCTTCTGACTTTCACCCTCTCTCTGTGTTTTCCTCCATTTCTCTCACTCTCTCTCTTTCCTTTCTCTCTCTTCTTGTCCTCTTCCTCTCTCCCTCTGTGTTTCTCTCCCTTTCCCTCTCTCCTTCTCTCTCTCCCTCTCTCTCTTCTTGTCCTCCTCCTCTCTCCCTCTCTCTGTGTTTCTCTTCATTTCTCTTTCTCACTCCCTCATGCTCTGCACACCTCTTTCTTTCTGGCTCTTATTTGCCTCACCACGTCTATCACTCTCTCTGTTTCTCTCTCTTATCTCTCCTGTCCTCTTCTCGGTATGGTGAGGCTAACTCTGGGAGCTCTGGCACTGTTTGTAGCTGTGTGTGGAGTGTCCAGTTTTGTGTTGCTGGGGGTGGCTATAGGGACAGACTACTGGTACCTCATAGATGTCGCTCAGAGGGAAAACAACTCCAACCTCTCTCTCAGCTCACACTCAGGACTATGGAGGACCTGCAACTGTAAGTCACTGCATGTTACTTTTCTTTCAGCAGGAAGTCAGATACTCGTCCTGTGTGGCTTAGTGTGACCATATGTATCTCAGCTGGTAGAGCATGGTACTACCAGGGTTATAACATGTATAGTCCTCTGTATCTCAGCTGGTAGAGCATGGTACTACCAGGGTTATAACATGTATAGTCCTCTGTATCTCAGCTGGTAGAGCATGGTACTACCAGGGTTATAACATGTATAGTCCTCTGTATCTCAGCTGGTAGAGCATGGTACTACCAGGGTTATAACATGTATAGTCCTCTGTATCTCAGCTGGTAGAGCATGGTACTACCAGGGTTATAACATGTATAGTCCTCTGTATCTCAGCTGGTAGAGCATGGTACTACCAGGGTTATAACATGTATAGTCCTCTGTATCTCAGCTGGTAGAGCATGGTACTACCAGGGTTATAACATGTATAGTCCTCTGTATCTCAGCTGGTAGAGCATGGTACTACCAGGGTTATAACATGTATAGTCCTCTGTATCTCAGCTGGTAGAGCATGGTACTACCAGGGTTATAACATGTATAGTGTAGTCCTCTGTATCTCAGCAGGTAGAGCATGGTACTACCAGGGTTATAACATGTATAGTCCTCTGTATCTCAGCAGGGAGAGCATGGTACTACCAGGGTTATAACATGTATAGTATAGTCCTCTGTATCTCAGCTGGTAGAGCATGGTACTACCAGGGTTATAACATGTATAGTGTAGTCCTCTGTATCTCAGCAGGTAGAGCATGGTACTACCAGGGTTATAACATGTATAGTCCTCTGTATCTCAGCTGGTAGAGCATGGTACTACCAGGGTTATAACATGTATAGTATAGTCCTCTGTATCTCAGCTGGTAGAGCATGGTACTACCAGGGTTATAACATGTATAGTCCTCTGTATCTCAGCTGGTAGAGCATGGTACTACCAGGGTTATAACATGTATAGTGTAGTCCTCTGTATCTCAGCAGGTAGAGCATGGTACTACCAGGGTTATAACATGTATACTATAGTCCTCTGTATCTCAGCAGGTAGAGCATGGTACTACCAGGGTTATAACATGTATAGTCCTCTGTATCTCAGCTGGTAGAGCATGGTACTACCAGGGTTATAACATGTATAGTGTAGTCCTCTGTATCTCAGCTGGTAGAGCATGGTACTACCAGGGTTATAACATGTATAGTGTAGTCCTCTGTATCTCAGCTGGTAGAGCATGGTACTACCAGGGTTATAACATGTATAGTCCTCTGTATCTCAGCCGGTAGAGCATGGTACTACCAGGGTTATAACATGTATAGTCCTCTGTATCTCAGCAGGTAGAGCATGGTACTACCAGGGTTATAACATGTATAGTGTAGTCCTCTGTATCTCAGCAGGTAGAGCATGGTACTACCAGGGTTATAACATGTATAGTGTAGTCCTCTGTATCTCAGCTGGTAGAGCATGGTACTACCAGGGTTATAACATGTATAGTCCTCTGTATCTTAGCTGGTAGAGCATGGTACTACCAGGGTTATAACATGTATAGTCCTCTGTATCTCAGCTGGTAGAGCATGGTACTACCAGGGTTATAACATGTATAGTGTAGTCCTCTGTATCTCAGCAGGTAGAGCATGGTACTACCAGGGTTATAACATGTATAGTCCTCTGTATCTCAGCTGGTAGAGCATGGTACTACCAGGGTTATAACATGTATAGTATAGTCCTCTGTATCTCAGCTGGTAGAGCATGGTACTACCAGGGTTATAACATGTATAGTCCTCTGTATCTCAGCTGGTAGAGCATGGTACTACCAGGGTTATAGCATGTATAGTCCTCTGTATCTCAGCTGGTAGAGCATGGTACTACCAGGGTTATAACATGTATAGTGTAGTCCTCTGTATCTCAGCAGGTAGAGCATGGTACTACCAGGGTTATAACATGTACATTTACATTTAAGTCATTTAGCAGACGCTCTTATCCAGAGCGACTTACAAATTGGTGCATTCACCTTATGACATCCAGTGGAACAGCCACTTTACAATAGTGCATCTAGATCTTTTAAGGGGGGGGGGGGGGGGGGGGGCAGAAGGATTGCTTTATCCTAGGTATTCCTTGAAGAGGTGGGGTTTCAGGTGTCTCCGGAAGGTGGTGATTGACTCCGCTGTCCTGGCATCGTGAGGGAGTTTGTTCCACCATTGGGGTGCCAGAGCAGCGAACAGTTTTGACTGGGCTGAGCGGGAACTGTACTTCCTCAGTGGTAGGGAGGCGAGCAGGCCAGAGGTGGATGAACGCAGTGCCCTTGTTTGGGTGTAGGGCCTGATCAGAGCCTGAAGGTACTGAGGTGCCGTTCCCCTCACAGCTCCGTAGGCAAGCACCATGGTCTTGTAGCGGATGCGAGCTTCAACTGGAAGCCAGTGGAGAGAGCGGAGGAGCGGGGTGACGTGAGAGAACTTGGGAAGGTTGAACACCAGCCGGGCTGCGGCGTTCTGGATGAGTTGTAGGGGTTTAATGGCACAGGCAGGGAGCCCAGCCAACAGCGAGTTGCAGTAATCCAGACGGGAGATGACAAGTGCCTGGATTAGGACCTGCGCCGCTTCCTGTGTGAGGCAGGGTCGTACTCTGCGGATGTTGTAGAGCATGAACCTACAGGAACGGGCCACCGCCTTGATGTTGGTGGAGAACGACAGGGTGTTGTCCAGGATCACGCCAAGGTTCTTAGCGCTCTGGGAGGAGGACACAATGGAGTTGTCAACCGTGATGGCGAGATCATGGAACGGACAGTCCTTCCCCGGGAGGAAGAGCAGCTCCGTCTTGCCGAGGTTCAGCTTGAGGTGGTGATCCGTCATCCACACTGATATGTCTGCCAGACATGCAGAGATGCGATTCGCCACCTGGTCATCAGAAGGGGGAAAGGAGAAGATTAATTGTGTGTCGTCTGCATAGCAATGATATGTATACTATAGTCCTCTGTATCTCAGCAGGTAGAGCATGGTACTACCAGGGTTATAACATGTATAGTCCTCTGTATCTCAGCTGGTAGAGCATGGTACTACCAGGGTTATAACATGTATAGTGTAGTCCTCTGTATCTCAGCTGGTAGAGCATGGTACTACCAGGGTTATAACATGTATAGTGTAGTCCTCTGTATCTCAGCTGGTAGAGCATGGTACTACCAGGGTTATAACATGTATAGTCCTCTGTATCTCAGCCGGTAGAGCATGGTACTACCAGGGTTATAACATGTATAGTCCTCTGTATCTCAGCAGGTAGAGCATGGTACTACCAGGGTTATAACATGTATAGTGTAGTCCTCTGTATCTCAGCAGGTAGAGCATGGTACTACCAGGGTTATAACATGTATAGTGTAGTCCTCTGTATCTCAGCTGGTAGAGCATGGTACTACCAGGGTTATAACATGTATAGTCCTCTGTATCTTAGCTGGTAGAGCATGGTACTACCAGGGTTATAACATGTATAGTCCTCTGTATCTCAGCTGGTAGAGCATGGTACTACCAGGGTTATAACATGTATAGTGTAGTCCTCTGTATCTCAGCAGGTAGAGCATGGTACTACCAGGGTTATAACATGTATAGTGTAGTCCTCTGTATCTCAGCTGGTAGAGCATGGTACTACCAGGGTTATAACATGTATAGTGTAGTCCTCTGTAGCTCAGCTGGAACTACATGGCTGTAAGCTGCTTTGGATTGTCAGCTAGATGGCAGATATTCTATGATCAGATATTCTATTATCAGATATTCTATAATATTCTATTATAAGATATTCTATTATCAGATATTCTATTATCAGATATTCTATTATCAGACATTCTATTATCAGATATTCTATGATCAGATATTCTATTATCAGACATTCTATGATCAGACATTCTATGATCAGATATTCTATGATCAGATATTCTATTATCAGATATTCTATTATCAGATATTCTATTATCAGATATTCTATAATATTCTATTATAAGATATTCTATTATCAGATATTCTATTATCAGATATTCTATTATCAGACATTCTATTATCAGATATTCTATGATCAGATATTCTATTATCAGACATTCTATGATCAGATATTCTATGATCAGATATTCTATTATCAGATATTCTATTATCAGATATTCTATAATATTCTATTATAAGATATTCTATTATCAGATATTCTATTATCAGATATTCTATGATCAGACATTATATGATCAGATATTCTATGATCAGATATTCTATTATCAGATATTTTATTATCAGATATTTTATTGAGACCCAAGTCTCTTTTACAAATAAAACCCTTTACTGTTCTGTTCTTCAGTCCTGGTCCTGTGCACGTGTTTTGTTCCAACCCAGCACTAACACAGCTGATTCAACTTATTAGACTTATCATAATGACCTTGATTATGTGGAACAGGTGTATTAGTACTGGGCTGGAACAAAACCAGTCCCACCCTGACAGTGCCCAGGACCAGGGTTGAGGAGAGCTGTTTTACTGCAGCGTGGGTTTACGAGCCAGCGTGGGTTTACGAGCCAGTGTGGGTTTACGAGCCAGTGTGGGTTTAAGAGCCAGTGTGGGTTTAAGAGCCAGCGTGGGTTTAAGAGCCAGCGTGGGTTTAAGAGCCAGTGTGGGTTTAAGAGCCAGTGTGGGTTTAAGAGCCAGTGTGGATTTACGAGCCAGTGTGGGTTTAAGAGCCAGTGTGGGTTTAAGAGCCAGTGTGGGTTTAAGAGCCAGTGTGGGTTTACGAGCCAGTGTGGGTTTACGAGCCAGTGTGGGTGTAAGAGCCAGTGTGGGTTTACGAGCCAGTGTGGGTTTAAGAGCCAGTGTGGGTTTAAGAGCCAGTGTGGGTTTACGAGCCAGTGTGGGTTTACGAGCCAGTGTGGGTTTACGAGCCAGTGTGGGTTTAAGAGCCAGTGTGGGTTTAAGAGCCAGTGTGGGTTTAAGAGCCAGTGTGGGTTTAAGAGCCAGTGTGGGTTTACGAGCCAGTGTGGGTTTAAGAGCCAGTGTGGGTTTAAGAGCCAGTGTGGGTGTAAGAGCCAGTGTGGGTTTAAGAGCCAGTGTGGGTGTATGAGCCAGTGTGGGTTTACGAGCCAGTGTGGGTTTACGAGCCAGTGTGGGTTTAAGAGCCAGTGTGGGTTTAAGAGCCAGTGTGGGTTTAAGAGCCAGTGTGGGTTTAAGAGCCAGTGTGGGTTTAAGAGCCAGTGTGGGTGACGGCATGTCTGTTTTCTGCTGTAGACAGCCTCTGGGTTGTAAAAATAACAGACTGACACCCAGGCTAGGACTGCTATACTACTGTGTTGTTTAGAAACAGACTGACACCCAGGCTATACTACTGTGTTGTTTAGAAACAGACTGACACCCAGGCTAGGACTGCTATACTACTGTGGTGTTTAGAAACAGACTGACACCCAGGCTATACTAGTGTGGTGTTTTAGAAACAGACTGACACCCAGGCTATACTACTGTGGTGTTTTAGAAACAGACTGACACCCAGGCTATACTACTGTGGTGTTTTAGAAACAGACTGACACCCAGGCTATACTACTGTGGTGTTTAGAAACAGACTGACACCCAGGCTATATTACTGTGGTGTTTAGAAACAGACTGACACCCAGGCTATACTACTGTGGTGTTTTAGAAACAGACTGACACCCAGGCTATACTACTGTGTTGTTTAGAAACAGACTGACACCCAGGCTATACTACTGTGGTGTTTTAGAAACAGACTGACACCCAGGCTAAATTACTGTGGTGTTTTAGAAACAGACTGACACCCAGGCTATATTACTGTGGTGTTTTATAAACAGACTGACACCCAGGCTATACTACTGTGGTGTTTAGAAACAGACTGACACCCAGGCTATACTACTGTGGTGTTTTAGAAACAGACTGACACCCAGGCTATACTACTGTGGTGTTTGAGGGGATGAGGGGGAGGAGATGGGGGGGAGGAGATGAGGGGGAGGAGATGAGGGGAGGAGATGAGGGGAGGAGATGAGGGGGAAGAGATGAGGGGGAAGAGATGAAGGAGAGGAGATGAGGGGGATGAGATGAGGGGGGAGATGAAGGAGAGGAGATGGGAGAGTTGAGGGGGAGGGGAGGAGATGAGGGCAGGAGATTAGGGGGAGGAGATGAGGGGAGGAGATGAGGGGGGGGGGTGAAGGAGAGGAGATGGAGAGGAGATGAAGGAGAGGAGATGGGAGAGTGGAGGGGGAGGAGATGAGGGAGAGGAGATGGGAGAGTTGAGGGGAATCGACCTGGCCGAGGTATCCTGGAAGGATATTGATCTCATCCCGTCAGTAGAGGATGCCTGGATATTTTTTTTAAATGCCTTCCTCACCATCTTGAATAAGCATGCCCCATTCAAGAAATTTAGAACCAGGAACAGATATAGCCCTTGGTTCTCTCCTGACCTGACTGCCCTTAACCAACAGAAAAACATCCTATGGCGTTCTGCATTAGCATCGAACAGCCCCCGTGATATGCAACTTTTCAGGGAAGCCAGAAACCAATATACACAGGCAGTTAGAACAGCCAAGGCTAGCTTTTTCAAGCAGAAATTTGCTTCCTGCAACACAAGCTCAAAAAAGTTCTGGGACACTGTAAAGTCCATGGAGAATAAGAACACCTCCTCCCAGCTTCCAACTGCACTGAAGATAGGAAATACTGTCACCACCGACAAATCCATTATAATTGAGAATTTCAATAAGCATTTTTCTACGGCTGGCCATGCTTTCCACCTGGCTACCCCTACCCCGGTCAACAGCACTGCCCTCCCCTCTGCTACTCGCCCAAGCCTTCCCCATTTCTCTTTCTACCAAATACAATCAGCTGATGTTCTGAAAGAGCTGCAAAATCTGGACCCTTACAAATCAGCCGGGCTAGATAATCTGGACCCTTTCTTTCTAAAACTATCTGCTGAAATTGTTGCCACCCCTATTACCAGCCTTTTCAACCTCTCTTTCGTGTCGTCTGAGATTCCCAAAGATTGGAAAGCAGCTGCGGTTATCCCCCTCTTCAAAGGGGGAGACACTCTAGACCCAAACTGCTACAGACCTATATCTATCCTACCCTGCCTTTCTAAGGTCTTCGAAAGCCAAGTCAACAAACAGATTACCGACCATCTCGAATCCCACCATACCTTCTCCGCTATGCAATCTGGTTTCAGAGCTGGTCATGGGTGCACCTCAGCCACGCTCAAGGTCATAAACGATATCTTAACCGCTATCGATAGGAAACAGTACTGTGCAGCCATATTCATTGACCTGGCCAAGGCTTTTGACTCTGTCAATCACCACATCCTCATCGGCAGACTCGACAGCCTTGGTTTCTCTAATGATTGCCTCGCCTGGTTCACCAACTACTTCTCTGATCGAGTTCAGTGTGTCAAATCGGAGGGTCTGTTGTCCGGACCTCTGGCAGTCTCTATGGGGGTGCCACAGGGTTCAATTCTTGGACTGACTCTCTTCTCTGTATACATCAATGATGTCGCTCTTGCTGCTGGTGAGTCTCTGATCCACCTCTACGCAGACGACACTATTCTGTATACTTCTGGCCCTTCTCTTGACACTGTGTTAACAACCCTCCAGGCGAGCTTCAATGCCATACAACTCTCCTTCCGTGGCCTCCAATTGCTCTTAAATACAAGTAAAACTAAATGCATGCTCTTGAACCGATCGCTGCCTGCACCTGCCCGCCTGTCCAGCATCACTACTCTGGACGGCTCTGACTTAGAATATGTGGACAACTACAAATACCTAGGTGTCTGGTTAGACTGTAAACTCTCCTTCCAGACTCACATCAAGCATCTCCAATCCAAAGTTAAATCTAGAATCGGCTTCCTATTCCGCAACAAAGCATCCTTCACTCATGCTGCCAAACATACCCTTGTAAAACTGACCATCCTACCAATCCTCGACTTCGGTGATGTCATTTACAAAATAGCCTCCAAAACCCTACTCAATAAATTGGATGCAGTCTATCACAGTGCCATCCGTTTTGTCACCAAAGCCCCATATACTACCCACCACTGCGACCTGTACGCTCTCGTTGGCTGGCCCTCGCTTCACACTCGTCGCCAAACCCACTGGCTCCAGGTCATCTACAAGACCCTGCTAGGTAAAGTCCCCCCTTATCTCAGCTCGCTGGTCACCATAGCAACGCCCACCCGTAGCACGCGCTCCAGCAGGTATATCTCTCTGGTCACCCCCAAAACCAATTCTTCCTTTGGCCGCCTCTCCTTCCAGTTCTCTGCTGCCAATGACTGGAACGAACTACAAAAATCTCTGAAACTGGAAACACTTATCTCCCTCACTAGCTTTAAGCACCAGCTGTCAGAGCAGCTCATAGATTACTGCACCTGTACATAGCCCATCTATAATTTAGCCCAAACAACTACCTCTTTACCTACTGTATTTATTTATTTTGCTCCTTTGCACCCCATTATTTCTATCTCTACTTTGCACCTTCTTCCACTGCAAACCAACCATTCCAGTGTTATTTTTTTTACTTGCTATATTGTATTTACTTCGCCACCATGGCCTTTTTATATATTTTTTTATTTATTTATATATATATCTTGTTTGCCTTCACCTCCCTTATCTCACCTCACTTGCTCATATTGTATATAGACTTATTTTCACTGTATTATTGACTGTATGTTTGTTTTACTCCATGTGTAACTATGTGTTGTTGTATGTGTCGAACTGCTTTGCTTTATCTTGGCCAGGTCGCAATTGTAAATGAGAACGTGTTCTCAATTTGCCTACCTGGTTAAATAAAGGTGAAAGAAAAGATTAGGGGGTAGAAGATGAGGGGGAGGACATGAGGGAGAGGACATGAGGGGAGAGGAGATGGAAGAGTTGAGGGATAATGAGATTAGGGGGGAGGAGATGAGGGAGGGGGGAGATCAAATCAAATCGAATTTATTTATATAGCCCTTCTTACATCAGCTGATGTCACAAAGTGCTGTACAGAAACCCAGCCTAAAACCCCAAACAGCAAGCAATGCAGGTGTAGAAGCACAATGTCTAGGAAAAACTCCCTAGAAAGGCCAAAACCTAGGAAGAAACCTAGAGAGGAACCAGGCTATGAGGAGTGGTCAGTCCTCTTCTGGCTGTGCCGGGTGGAGATTATAACAGAACATGGCCAAGATGTTCAAATGTTCATAAATTACCAGCATGGTCAAATAATAATAATCACATTAGTTGTCGAGGGTGCAACAAGTCAGCACCTCAGGAGTAAATGTCAGTTGGCTTTTCATAGCCGATCATTGAGAGTATCTCTACCGCTCCTGCTGTCTCTAGAGAGTTGAAAACAGCAGGTCTGGGACAGGTAGCACGTCCGGTGAACAGGTCAGGGTTCCAAAGCCACAGGCAGAACAGTTGAAACTGGAGCAGCAGCATGGCCAGGTGGACTGGGGACAGCAAGGAGTCATCATGCCAGTTAGTCCTGAGGCATGGTCCTAGGGCTCAGGTCCTCTTCCGAGAGAAAGAGAGAATTAGAGAGAGCATACTTAAGTTCACACAGGTCACCGGATAAGACAGGAGAAATACTCCAGATATAACAAACTGACCCTAGCCCCCCAACACATAAACTACTGCAGCATAAATACTGGAGGCTGAGACAGGAGGGGTCAGGAGACACTGTGGCCCTATCCGATGATACCCCTGGACAGGGTCAAACAGGCAGGATATAACCCCACCCACTTTGCCAAAGCACAGCCCCCACACCACTAGAGGGATACTTAAACCACCAACTTACCATCCTGAGACAAGGCTGAGTATAGCCCACAAAGATGAGGGGGGAGGAGATGAGGAAGGATATGAGGGGGGAGGAGATGAGGGAGGGAGGATATGAGGGAGGGATGAGGGGAGGAGATGAGGGAGGGGGAATATGAGGGAGGGAGGAGAAGAGGGAGGGAGGAGATGAGGGAGGAGATGAGGGAGGGAGGAGATGAGGGGGAGGAGTTGAGGGAGGGAAGATGTGATTGGTTGATCCATGTGTTCTGTCTTCTCTCCCAGCCCAGAAGCTCTGTCAGCCATTCGTCAACCCGTTTGAAGGCGGACAAAACCTCACCGACTCTTACAGACACCTTTTAAGTAAGAACAGTTACACTAACTAAAACACTTATCATCATCTTCATCATCATCATTGTCATCAAATGATTACCACCTTTTGGCCAGTATTTGGCTGTGTGTAAATGTAACATATATTGGTGAGTATTTGGCTGTGTGTAAATGTAACATATATTGGTGAGTATTTAGCAGTGTTTAAATGTAAGATATATTGGTGAGTATTTAGCAGTGTTTAAATGTAAGATATATTGGTGAGTGTTTAAATGTAAGATATATCGGTGAGTATTTAGCAGTATTTAAATGTAAATGATATTGCTCATTATTTGTCAGTGCTTCTGCAGCAGGTTGTTGGAGGTACTCATTGTTGTTTAGCATCATTAATCAGGCTCCTGTAGAGGTATTGGCTGGTTATTGATAAAACATTACATTTTAGCAGATGTTCTTATCCAGAGCCACTTACAGTTAGTAGACAAGACCAAACACATACATCCCCCATGTCACACCCTGACCTAACCAAAATAATAAAGAAAACTAAGATAACTAAGGTCAGGGTGTGACAAGAGCCACTTACAGTTAGTACATTCATCATCAGATTGCTAAGTGGGACAACCACATACTGAGCCTTCAGAAAGTATTCACACACCTGGACTTTCCCCACATTGTGTTGTGTTACAGCCTGAATTTAAAATGGATTACATTGAGATGTTCTTGTCACTGGCCCGACACACAATACCACATAATGTCAAAGTGGAATTATGTTTTTTGAATTTTCTTTACAAATTATATCAAAATGTAAGGCTAAAATGTCTTGAGTCAATAAGTATTCAACCTCGTTGTTATGGAAACGCCTAAATATGTTCAGGAGTAAAAATGTGATTAACAAGTCACATAATAAGTTACATGGACTCAGTCTGTGTGTAATAATAGTGTTTAACATGATTTTTGAATGACCATCTCATCTCTGTACACCACATATACCATTATCTGTAAGGTCCCTTAGTCGAGCAGTGAATTACAAACACAGATTCAACTACAAAAACCAGGAAGGTTTTCCAATGCCTTGCAAAGAAGGGCACCTATTGGTCGATGGGTAAAAATGATAAAAGCAGACATTGAATATCCCCTTTGAGCATGGTGAAGTTATTAATTACACTTTGGATGGTGTTTCAATACACCCAGTCAATAGAACTAATTTGCCGGAGAGGAAGGAAACCACTCAGCGATTTCAACATGAGGCCCATGGCGGCTTTAAAACATGGCTGTGATAGGAGACAACTGAGGATGGATCAACAACATTGTAGTTACTCCACAATACTAACCTTAATGACAGAGTGAAAAGAAGGAAGTATGTACAGCATAAAAACATGGATCCTGTTCGCAACAAGGAACTAAAGTAAAACTGCAAATAATGTGGCAAAGAAATTAACTTTATGTCCTGATGTTTGGGGCAAATCCAATACAACTCATTACTGAGTACCACTCTCCATATTTTCAAGCATAGTGGTGGCTGCATCATGTTATGGGTATGCTTGTAATCGTTAAGGACTGGGGATTTTTTCAGGATAAAAAAATTAACAAAATGGAGCTAAGCACAGGCAAAATCCTAGAGGAAAACCTGGTTCAGTCTGTTTTCCACCAGACACTGACTTGAATTCACCAATAACCTCAAGGCCAAATCTACACTGGAGTTGCTTACAAAGAAGACAGCGAATGTTCCTGAGTGGCTGAGTTACAGTTTTGACTTAAATCTACTTGAAAAGCCATGGTAAGACGGGAAAATGGTTGTTGAGCAATGATCAACATCCAATTTGACAGAGCTTGAAGAATTAAAAAAAAAAAAAAGTATTGAAAGTATTGAACAATCCAGGCCTGGAAAGCTCTTAGATTTACCAAGAAACACACACAGCTGTAATCGCTGCCAAATGTGCTTCTACAAAGTATTTTTTAAATAAAATTTTCTTTTATTGGACCTTTATTTAACTCGGCAAGTCAGTTAGGAACAGATTCTTATTTACAATGACGGCCTACCAAAAGGCAAAAGGCCTCCTGAGGTGACGGGGGATTAAAAATAAAAATACATTAGATAAATGTATATAGGACAAAACACACATCACGACAAGGGATCACTTGAGTCTGCAAGTGTTTTGGTCAAAAGGAGCATTGATGTCCCATCTGACACTTTTGCGAGCATCGTCTGCCGCAACCTGTCTTGTAGCATCGTCTCCCGCGACCTGTCTTGTAGCATCGTCTCCCGTGACCTGTCTTGTAGCATCGTCTCCCGCGACCTGTCTTGTAGCATCATCACCCGCGACCTGTCTTGTAGCATCGTCTCCCGCGACCTGCCTTGTAGCATCGTCTCCCGCGACCTGTCTTGTAGCATCGTCTCCCTCGACCTGTCTTGTAGCATTGTCTCCCGCGACCTGTCTTGTAGCATCATCTCCCGCGACCTGTCTTGTAGCATCGTCTCCCGTGACCTGTCTTGTAGCATCGTCTCCCGTGACCTGTCTTGTAGCATCGTCTCCCGCGACCTGTCTTGTAGCATCGTCTCCCGCGACCTGTCTTGTAGCATCGTCTCCCGCGACCTGTCTTGTAGCATCGTCTCCCGTGACCTGTCTTGTAGCATCGTCTCCCGCGACCTGTCTTGTAGCATCGTCTCCCGCGACCTGTCTTGTAGCATCGTCTCCCGTGACCTGTCTTGTAGCATCGTCTCCCGCGACCTGTCTTGTAGCATCATCACCCGCGACCTGTCTTGTAGCATCGTCTCCCGCGACCTGTCTTGTAGCATCGTCTCCCGTGACCTGTCTTGTAGCATCGTCTCCCGCGACCTGTCTTGTAGCATCGTCTCCCGCGACCTGTCTTGTAGCATCGTCTCCCGCGACCTGTCTTGTAGCATCGTCTAACGCGACCTGTCTTGTAGCATCGTCTCCCGCGACCTGTCTTGTAGCATCGTCTCCCGTGACCTGTCTTGTAGCATCGTCTCCCGCGACCTGTCTTGTAGCATCGTCTCCCGTGTCCTGTCTTGTAGCATCGTCTCCCGTGACCTGTCTTGTAGCATCGTCTCCCGCGACCTGTCTTGTAGCATCGTCTTCCGCGACCTGTCTTGTAGCATCGTCTCCCGCGACCTGTCTTGTAGCATCGTCTCCCGCGACCTGTCTTGTAGCATCGTCTCCCGCGACCTGTCTTGTAGCATCGTCTCCCGCGACCTGTCTTGTAGCATCGTCTCCGCGACCTGTCTTGTAGCATCGTCTCCCGCAACCTGTCTTGTAGCATCGTCTCCCGCGACCTGTCTTGTAGCATCGTCTCCCGTGACCTGTCTTGTAGCATCGTCTCCCGCGACCTGTCTTGTAGCATCGTCTCCCGTGTCCTGTCTTGTAGCATCGTCTCCCGTGACCTGTCTTGTAGCATCGTCTCCCGCGACCTGTCTTGTATCATCGTCTTCCGCGACCTGTCTTGTAGCATCGTCTCCCGCGACCTGTCTTGTAGCATCGTCTCCCGCGACCTGTCTTGTAGCATCGTCTCCCGCGACCTGTCTTGTAGCATCGTCTCCCGTGACCTGTCTTGTAGCATCGCCTCCCGCGACCTGTCTTGTAGCATCGTCTCCCGCGACCTGTCTTGTAGCATCGTCTCCCGCGACCTGTCTTGTAGCATCGTCTCTGTAGCATCGTCTCCCGCGACCTGTCTTGTAGCATCGTCTCCCGCAACCTGTCTTGTAGCATCGTCTCCCGTGACCTGTCTTGTAGCATCGTCTCCCGTGACCTGTCTTGTAGCATCGTCTCCGCGACCTGTCTTGTAGCATCGTCTCCCGCAACCTGTCTTGTAGCAGGTTGCTATGAAACATGGGTACTGGGGACCTGCAGCAGACACAGACACACACTCTGATAGACAGTGAGAAAGTTGCAAAAACAAAACGACATCTCTCTACTCCTGCACAAAATATGTATAAGTATATCGGTCGACAGGGATTCCATCAGCTGAGTTAGCTTGTTGTAGCCTGTCTTCTGCTAGCTAGCTTCACTGACAAACACAGCCAACTAATGATGTTGGGCACTGCACTGATAAACAGCATGTAGCTCGTCACTTATGTAGGATAGCTTGACAGCTTGCTGATGAATTTGTAAACATGTTCCCAGCAGTCAGTCCGTACTTCAGCCTGTTTCCAAAGCACCAATCACTACGTTGTAACGTTGGGTCAGGTAAACCCTCTGCTCAGCAGTAGTCTTTTGTTTAGGGATTGTTTTCTAAACTTTAAATTCCCTATTTCCTTTTCCTTTTCTTTTTCCAAAGCACTACTCTGTAGAGTCTAATACACTGTCTTAACAAAACACCACTCTGTAGAGTCCAAATACTGGCTTAACAAAACACCACTCTGTAGAGTCTAAGATACTGTCTTAACAAAACACCACTCTGTAGATCCTAATATACCGGCTTAACAAAACACCACTCTGTAGAGTCCAATATACCGGCTTAACAAAACACCACTCTGTAGAGTCTAATATACTGTCTTAACAAAACACCACCCTGTAGAGTCTAATATACTGTCTTAACAAAACACCACCCTGTAGAGTCCAATATACTGTCTTAACAAAACACCTTCTGTAGAGTCCAATATACTGTCTTAACAAAACACCTTCTGTAGAGTCCAATATACTGTCTTAACAAAACACCACTCTGTAGAGTCCAATATACTGTCTTAACAAAACACCACCCTGTAGAGTCTAATATACTGTCTTAACAAAACACCACCCTGTAGAGTCCAATATACTGTCTTAACAAAACACCTTCTGTAGAGTCCAATATACTGTCTTAACAAAACACCACTCGGTAGAGTCCAATATACTGTCTTAACAAAACACCACTCTGTAGAGTCTAAGATACTGTCTTAACAAAACACCACTCTGTAGAGTCTAAGATACTGTCTTAACAAAACACCACTCTGTAGAGTCCAATATACTGTCTTAACAAAACACCACTCTGTAGAGTCTAAGATACTGTCTTAACAAAACACCACTCTGTAGAGTCCAATATACTGTCTTAACAAAACACCACTCTGTAAAGTCCAATATAGTGTCTTAACAAAACACCACTCTGTAGAGTCAGCTAACATCACAAACTGCAAAAGGTCTCTCCAGAGAGGCCCATAGACCCACCCCTCATACAATAAGATGACGAGGATTCTTTAAAAGGGAATTGGCCGCCCTTTGTGATGCAGACAGTGGAGGTGGGCAAACCCATTACTCATAATGTACAAGAGAAAATGAACAGAGGCTCAGTGTTTGCCTCTCTGGGCAGTTTGTGGACTTAGCTGATATTTACAGCTGAGGCTGCTGGCGCCTTTATTCGCACTCCTGGTATACGTTCCAAAATGGCACCCTATTCCCTATATAGTGCATTATTTTAACCAGGGAACATAGGGCTCTGGTCGGAAGTAGTGCACTATATAGTAAAAAGTGTGCCATTTGGGATGCACACGTCACACAGGAGGATCCTTTAAAAGCAGTAGATAGTGACTGAACCCCCAGTGACACGCCTTAATAATACAACTCCTCTTTCCTGAGCTCACATCATGTGTTTCTATTGAGTTATTGATCCAGGGCTCCCTGTCTATAACACCTACAACAGCCCGGTCATAGCCAAGGACCTTTACAGACCAGACTTTTCAAGGCAAGAAACACAGTCTGGAGATGAAGATGAAGAAGATGAGGAAGAAGGAGAAGAAAATTCCCTTGTTTTCCAGAAATCCTGTTTTTTAGGATTCCCTGATTTCCTGATTATTCCTTCGTAATTCCATGGCTCGGCGCCATTAGCTTCTCCTCCTGGTCGATGGTGCCACCGTACGACAGGGAGTCACGCAGCTCCTGCACTGCCAAGTAGACGGAGAGGAGGGACAGCTGTCTTCACAGAGCGCACGCTGCCTGAGCTGCAGATCGATAGCTCTTCTCTATTTCAACCATTCTGTATTTATGATGTACTACATTAAGTGACTTGCTAAAAAAGATCTGAAGAGCGGCACATGTCCTCCTCTACACAAAGGAGGAGATCCTTTTTGATCACTTAAATTGGACGATAGTTATCTCAACTTATTAGTATTTTATATAACTTAAATTGGACAATAGTTATCTCAACTTTCCAAAGGTTTGCTTAGATGATAACAAAACATTGTGCTAACTTATTTGTAGACGTTTTCTGAGGCCTTTTGACACGGTTTACCATTACATTCTCATTCAAAAGGCTGACTAAAAAAGGCCTGGATCAGCCTTCTTGCAATTGGTTTTGAGAAAGATCTGTCAAATAGGACACAATGTGGTATTTTTAAGTGTGTCAAGTTTAGTTTCCTGGATATTAAAGAAGGTGTACCGCAGGGGTCTGTATTGGGACCTGTTATCTTTACTATTTATATCAATAACATTAGTCAATCTGTTAACCATTTGTATATTTACCTGTATGCAGATGACACTGTGATGTATGCCATTGACCTAACTGTTTCCCAGGCTATAATAGAGTTGCAATCTGACCTTGTTACCTCACAGAAAGCCCTGGTTGGTTTTAAAATGTGTACTTAATGCTGGAAAGGCTAAAGATGGACTACATGTGTATTCATTGGATGCTTCTCCCATCGATCAGGTTTCCGCTTATACATGTGTGGGTATTTGGTTTAACAAAGATTGCATGTTTACATTTTTTTTAAATCTAGTTATAAAGCTCAATTTTCAAGCGGGCTTGATTTAAAAAAAAAAGAAATACATCTTGTCTCTCCCTAAATAGCAGGAAGCTATTCAGTCTACTTTCCTGCCAGTTCTTGACTAAGGTGAAACTATTTATCAGATTGCAGCAGCCACTACTCTTCAACCATCGGATGCCTTCTAGCATAGAGCCCTTTGCTTTATGACAGGTGACAGTTTTAAAACCCACCATTGCATCCTGTATCAAAATGGTGGCTGGTCCTCATCAAAGTCCTGTCGATGACTTTATTATTCCCTTTAATGCACAAGCTCTTGACTAACTTCACTGTTAAAATATAAAACAATACATTAGTCAACAAGCTTTTGACTAACTTCACTGTTAAAATATAAAAACAGTACATTAGTCAACAAGCTTTGCTAAGAATGAGGTGATTCATCTACCCCTTGGTCGGTACATTAGTCAACAAGCTTTGCTAAGAATGAGGTGAATCATCTCCCCCTTGGTCGGTACATTAGTCAACAAGCTTTGCTAAGAATGAGTTGATTCATCTACCCCTCGGTCGGTACATTAGTCAACAAGCTTTGCTAAGAATTAGTTGATTCATCTACCCCTTGGTCGGTACATTAGTGAACAAGCTTTGCTAAGAATGAGTTGATTCATCTACCCCTTGGTCGGTACATTAGTCAACAAGCTTTGCTAAGAATGAGGTGATTCATCTACCCCTTGGTCGGTACATTAGTCAACAAGCTTTGCTAAGAATGAGCTGATTCATCTACCCCTTGGTCGGTACATTAGTCAACAAGCTTTGTTAAGAATGAGTTGATTCATCTACCCCTTGGTCGGTACATTAGTCAACAAGCTTTGTTAAGAATGAGTTGATTCATCTACCTCTTGGTCGGTACATTAGTCAACAAGCTTTGCTAGGCTAGCGCTGCTTCTTGTTCCCCTTGGTCAGTACTTAGTCAACATCGTTTCGACTGGGTGGATGAAAGCGGGTGGAAATACACCGGAGGGATGGTTAGCTACTCCACTCGCTACTAACTCAACGGAGATGTGCTCTATGTAGTCAATAAGATGTAGTCTAAGGCTATCTGAACAGGATGTAGGGGAAAGCATTCTGGATGTAGTCTATCTGGACAGGATGGAGGGGAAAGCATTCTGGATGTGGTCTATCTGGACAGGATGGAGGGGAAAGCATTCTGGATGTAGTCTATCTAGACAGGATGTAGGGGAAACCATTCTGGATGTAGTCTATCTGGACAGGATGGAGGGGAAGCATTCTGGATGTAGTCTATCTGGACAGGATGTAGGGGAAAGCATTCTGGATGTAGTCTATCTGGACAGGATGGAGGGGAAAGCATTCTGGATGTGGTCTATCTGAACAGGATGTAGGGGAAAGCATTCTGGATGTGGTCTATCTGGAGGGGAAAGCATTCTGGATGTGGTCTATCTGGAGGGGATGTAGGGGAAAGCATTCTGGATGTAGTCTATCTGGAGGGGATGTAGGGGAAAGCATTCTGGATGTGGTCTATCTGGAGGGGATGTAGGGGAAAGCATTCTGGATGTAGTCTATCTGGAGGGGATGTAGGGGAAAGCATTCTGGATGTAGTCTATCTAGACAGGATGGAGGGGAAAGCATTCTGGATGTGGTCTATCTGGACAGGATGGAGGGGAAAGCATTCTGGATGTGGTCTATCTGGACAGGATGGAGGGGAAAGCATTCTGGGTGTGGTCTATCTGGACAGGATGGAGGGGAAAGCATTCTGGATGTGGTCTATCTAGACAGGATGGAGGGGAAAGCATTCTGGATGTGGTCTATCTGGAGGGGATGTAGGGGAAAGCATTCTGGATGTAGTCTATCTGGACAGGATGGAGGGGAAAGCATTCTGGATGGTCTATCTGGACAGGATGTAGGGGAAAGCATTCTGGATCTAGTCTATCTGGACAGGATGGAGGGGAAAGCATTCTGGATGGTCTATCTGGAGGGGAAAGCATTCTGGATGTAGTCTATCTGAACAGGATGTAGGGGAAAGCATTCTGGATGTGGTCTATCTGGACAGGATGGAGGGGAAAGCATTCTGGATGTGGTCTATCTGGACAGGATGGAGGGGAAAGCATTCTGGATGTGGTCTATCTGGACAGGATGGAGGGGAAAGCATTCTGGATGTGGTCTATCTGGACAGGATGGAGGGGAAAGCATTCTGGATGTGGTCTATCTGGACAGGATGGAGGGGAAAGCATTCTGGATGTGGTCTATCTGGACAGGATGGAGGGGAAAGCATTCTGGATGTGGTCTATCTGGACAGGATGGAGGGGAAAGCATTCTGGATGTGGTCTATCTGGACAGGATGGAGGGGTAAACATGCATCTCATTGATCTGAGTTAGAATCAGGCTCCTTCCTCCCTCCTCTTTCCCATGTGATTACTATCCTGCAATAACTTGGTTATCAGACCATGCTGGGTCATTTATCCAACATTGAACTCCCTCTCTCTCTCACACACACACACACACACACACACACACACACACACACACACACACACACACACACACACACACACACACACACACACACACACACACACACACACACACACACACACACACACACACACACACACACACACACACACACAGACACACACACACACACACACACACACTGAACAATCACTTCAGTGCTTAACCTCTCCCTCAGCTCTCTTCCTCCCCATTGATTGTGTGGTCAGATGCCGTCACCCGTGGAGTAATGTAAGTTACACAGTAAGTCTCTGAGCAAACAGCTTTCTTTACCAACGGCGCCAGCTCCTCCCCTGCCTCCCCACCATGTTACTGGAAAGGGAGAAGGACGGATGGAGAACGGAGGGAACCTGTGTGAATGAGTCAGAGGGTTGTATAACTGTAGACTATGATTTCCTGCTGAGCACATATCTTCAATTTATTGTTGTGTGTGTGTACGTGTGTGTGTATGTGTGTGTGTGTGTGTGCATGCATTTCTGTGTGTGTGTGTGTGTGTGTGCGTGTCTATTGCGTAGGTAGAGGAGGACATTATCAGTGTGATATGCAGCAGCTGTTTGGGATCAGAGTTCTCCCACTGAGAGATAAAGGATGCTGATTGGTGCCAGTCTAGGGCTGATTATCAACGTATGTTTACCAAGGACCACAGGTGCATAACTGAACAGGTACTCAGGTACTGGTCACTCAGGCTCTGTGGCCAAAACACTTAACTATTAGTTTTGTAAGGAACCTGATGCCCTTCTGCTTGGCACTCAGCATAAAAAATGACCCTTCACAGTCATTCTTATTCCCATGTAAAACAGCATGTTTAGTGACAGACACATTACCCATAATACCCCCCCCCCCCCCCCCCCCCCCCTCCTGAGAAATGCTCAGAATAGAAAGAAAAAAATTACCAGGAAGTCTGAAAACACATATTGAGTGGGCGGGGAGCTAGTATGCTGAGTGGGCGGGGAGCTAGTATGCTGAGTGGGCGGGGAGCTAGTATGCTGAGTGGGCGGGGCGCTAGTATGCTGAGTGGGCGGGGAGCTAGTATGCTGAGTGGGCGGGAAGCTAGTATGCTGAGTGGGCGGGGAGCTAGTATGCTGAGTGGGCGGGGAGCTAGTATGCTGAGTGGGCGGGGAGCTAGTATGCTGAGTGGGCGGGGAGCTAGTATGCTGAGTGGGCGGGGCGCTAGTATGCTGAGTGGGCGGGGAGCTAGTATGCTGAGTGGGCGGGAAGCTAGTATGCTGAGTGGGCGGGGAGCTAGTATGCTGAGTGGGTGGGGAGCTAGTATGCTGAGTGGGCGGGAAGCTAGTATGCTGAGTGGGCGGGGAGCTAGTATGCTGAGTGGGTGGGGAGCTAGTATGCTGAGTGGGCGGGGAGCTAGTATGCTGAGTCAGCGGGGCGCTAGTATGCTGAGTGGGTGTGGAGTTCAGGGAGATTGAAAACACCTGTGTCAAGCAACATGGACTCAGTGAGCAGTGTGATTATCTCAAGCAAATTCTCTGCAACCTCAAACAACATTGACATTTTACGCAACATCTAATCCTGTTACACATCACATCCTCACATATAATTTGACTTGCTAGCCCAAATGGAATTGTCAGCACTGTTTATCAAGATAAATTGTCAGAGAATAACTATCAAGCTCTGTTAGGGTACAATTCATAATATATGTATATACACACACACACACACACACACACACACACACACACACACACACACACACACACACACACACACACACACACACACACACACACACACACACACACACACACACACACACACACACACACACACTGAACAAAAAAATTAATGAAACATGCAACAATTGCACAGATTTTACTGAGTTACAGAGTTTACTACTGCTGATAACTGGTGTACTGCTACTACTGGCAGGTAGCACCCTGCTCCCTACACCCTATACACTATACCCTACACCATACACCCATATACACTCTTACCACCAGAGCTGACCTACTACTGCTGATAACTGGTGTACTGCTACTACTGGCAGGTAGCACCCTGCTCCCTACACCCTATACACTATACCCTACACCATACACCCATATACACTCTTACCACCAGAGCTGACCTACTACTGCTGATAACTGGTGTACTGCTACTACTGGCAGGTAGCACCCTGCTCCCTACACCCTATACACTATACCCTACACCATACACCCATATACACTCTTACCACCAGAGCTGACCTACTACTGCTGATAACTGGTGTACTGCTACTACTGGCAGGTAGCACCCTGCTCCCTACACCCTATACACTATACCCTACACCATACACCCATATACACTCTTACCACCAGAGCTGACCTACTACTGCTGATAACTGGTGTACTGCTACTACTGGCAGGTAGCACCCTGCTCCCTACACCCTATACACTATACCCTACACCATACACCCATATACACTCTTACCACCAGAGCTGACCTACTACTGCTGATAACTGGTGTACTGCTACTACTGGCAGGTAGCACCCTGCTCCCTACACCCTATACACTATACCCTACACCATACACCCATATACACTCTTACCACCAGAGCTGACCTACTACTGCTGATAACTGGTGTACTGCTACTACTGGCAGGTAGCACCCTGCTCCCTACACCCTATACACTATACCCTACACCATACACCCATATACACTCTTACCACCAGAGCTTACCTACTACTGCTGATAACTGGTGTACTGCTACTACTGGCAGGTAAGCACCCTATACCCTACACCCTATACCCTACACCCTATACCCTACACGCTATACCCTATATCCGTTTGGACGTAGTGCCAAATTCTCTAAAACGGCTCTGGTTGACATTCCTGCAGTCAGCATGCCAATTGCACGCTCCCTTACAATTTGAGACATCTGTGGCATTGTGTTGTGTGACAAAACTGCACATTTTATAGTGGCCTTTTATTTCCCCCAGCACAAGGTGCACCTGTGTAATGATTATTCTGTTTAGTCAGCTTCTTGATATGCCACACCTGTCAGGTGGATGGATTATTTTGGGAAAGGAGAAATGCTAACTGACAGGGATGTAAGCAAATTGGTGCACAACATTTGAGAGAAATAACATGTGACCAACACTTTACATGATGCGTTTTTTTTTTCAGTATATACTGTATATAACAGCCTTCCAAAAAAAACGATAAAGGCTTAGAGCTGAAAATGTGATGGTTTTATGAATGAAGGCTTAGAGCTGAAAATGTGATGGTTTTATGCATGAAGGCTTAGAGCTGAAAATGTGATGGTTTTATGAACGAAGGCTTAGAGCTGAAAATATGATGGTTTTATGAACGAAGGCTTAGAGCTGAAAATATGATGGTTTTATGAACGAAGGCTTAGAGCTGAAAATGTGATGGTTTTATGAGTGAAGGCTTAGAGCTGAAAATGTGATGGTTTTATGAGTGAAGGCTTAGAGCTGAAAATGTGATGGTTTTATGAGTGAAGGCTTAGAGCTGAAAATGTGATGGTTTTATGAATACAGAAGCATTTTTCTTACCTTCCACAAAACTCTGGCGAAGGCCAAGGGGTGACTGCTCAAAGAGGAAAATCATTGTTTCTGTTTTCACCTGCAATACCATCATTCAGATGAGCCAGTGCTAATATGATCGTTGAATACGACCCTCCATTGAATACGACCCTCCATTGAATACGACCCTCCATTGAATACGACCCTCCATTGAATACAACCCTCCATTGAATACGACCCTCCGTTGAATACGACCCTCCGTTGAATACGACCCTCCATTGAATACGACCCTCCATTGAATACGACCCTCCATTGAATACGACCCTCCATTGAATACGACCCTCCATTGAATACGACCCTCCATTGAATACAACCCTCCATTGAATACGACCTTCCAAGAGTGGCTGGATTGTTTTCTCACTTCAGTGTGATACACCAAGAAAAGAGGGTTCCTCCAGGGTTCTAATGGATGGTTCTATGTGAAACCATATTGACTCAAAGAACCCCATGTGGCCTTCACTGGTTCTTTGCTCTTTAGTGAGTGAGATGGTCATTCCATAATCTGTGGTGGTGTGAGTGAGAGAGTAATTGCAGGTGGTCTAATCTGTGGTGTTGTGAGTGAGAGAGTAATTGCAGGTGGTCTAATCTGTGGTGTTGTGAGTGAGAGAGTAATTGCAGGTGGTCTAATCTGTGGTGTTGTGAGTGAGAGAGTAATTGCAGGTGGTCTAATCTGTGGTGTTGTGAGTGAGAGAGTAATTGCAGGTGGTCTAATCTGTGGTGTTGTGAGTGAGAGAGTAATTGCAGGTGGTCTAATCTGTGGTGTTGTGAGTGAGAGAGTAATTGCAGGTGGTCTAATCTGTGGTGTTGTGAGTGAGAGAGTAATTGCAGGTGGTCTAATCTGTGGTGTTGTGAGTGAGAGAGTAATTGCAGGTGGTCTAATCTGTGGTGTTGTGAGTGAGAGAGTCATTGCAGGTGGTCTAATCTGTGGTGTTGTGAGTGAGAGAGTAATTGCAGGTGGTCTAATCTGTGGTGTTGTGAGTGAGAGAGTCATTCCAGTTGGTCTAATCTGTGGTGTTGTGAGTGAGAGAGTCATTCCAGTTGGTCTAATCTGTGGTGTTGTGAGTGAGAGAGTAATTGCAGGTGGTCTAATCTGTGGTGTTGTGAGTGAGAGAGTCATTCCAGGTGGTCTGATCTGTGGTGTTGTGAGTGAGAGAGTCATTCCAGGTGGTCTAATCTGTGGTGTTGTGAGTGAGAGAGTCATTCCAGTTGGTCTAATCTGTGGTGTTGTGAGTGAGAGAGTCCTTCCATAATCTGTGGTGTTGTGAGTGAGAGAGTCCTTCCATAATCTGTGGTGTTGTGAGTGAGAGAGTAATTGCAGGTGGTCTAATCTGTGGTGTTGTGAGTGAGAGAGTCATTCCAGTTGGTCTAATCTGTGGTGTTGTGAGTGAGAGAGTCATTCCAGTTGGTCTAATCTGTGGTGTTGTGAGTGAGAGAGTCATTCCAGTTGGTCTAATCTGTGGTGTTGTGAGTGAGAGAGTCATTCCAGTTGGTCTAATCTGTGGTGTTGTGAGTGAGAGAGTCATTCCAGGTGGTCTGATCTGTGGTGTTGTGAGTGAGAGAGTCCTTCCAGTTGGTCTAATCTGTGGTGTTGTGAGTGAGAGAGTCATTCCAGTTGGTCTGATCTGTGGTGTTGTGAGTGAGAGAGTCATTCCAGTTGGTCTGATCTGTGGTGTTGTGAGTGAGAGAGTCATTCCAGTTGGTCTGATCTGTGGTGTGATGCCATTACATGTTTTATGACCATGGCCAGTGATGGTGTCTTGTGAAAGACTCACGTACCGTATGGCCTTGTGTCTATTGAGAGCTGATGTCTCAATCAATGGTTCTCAATTATCTCTTCAGGGTAGTTATGGGAAAATGAAGCTTCCTGAAGTATTTCCATTCCAATAGGTTTGTTACTCAGAGCTTCATTATCCGTTCCCGATGCACATCAGTGACATCTGCGGCTCAGCAACAAATAGCAGCGTGTGATAATCAGAGTTTTTTTTTTTCCTTAATCAAAACTCTGTGGTGCACCGGGTAAATTGTTGTCTTTAGCAAGTCTACAGTCTGTTGGATTGGCAGATTCACGTTCTACATCATCCTTCCCTTGTCTTTAGCAAGTCTACAGTCTGTTGTCTTTAACAAGTCTACAGTCTGTTGGATTGGCAGATTCACGTTTTACATCATTCTCCCCTTGTTGTCTTTAGCAAGTCTACAGTCTGTTGGATTGGCAGATTCACGTTTTACATCATTCTTCCCTTGTCTTTAGCAAGTCTACAGTCTGTTGGATTGGCAGATTCACGTTTTACATCATTCTCCCCTTGTCTTTAGCAAGTCTACAGTCTGTTGGATTGGCAGATTCACGTTCTACATCATTCTCCCCTTGTCTTTAACAAGTCTACAGTCTGTTGGATTGGCAGATTCACGTTCTACATCATTCTCCCCTTGTCTTTAACAAGTCTACAGTCTGTTGGATTGGCAGATTCACGTTCTACATCATTCTCCCCTTGTCTTTAACAAGTCTACAGTCTGTTGGATTGGCAGATTCACGTTTTACATCATTCTCCCCTTGTTGTCTTTAACAAGTCTACAGTCTGTTGTCTTTAACAAGTCTACAGTCTGTTGTCTTCAACTTTACTATGGTTCTAAAACACAGCATATGGTATTATTTTAGGATGATGACAGTTTTTTTATTATTTTTACAATCGCTAGGTCCCATTTCTCAATACTTAGGTCACTGTTTTCAAAACTCTTCACACTGTTCTCCTAACCAACTTTCAGCTTGGCACAGCAGTTCATTTCACATCCAGAATACACTAAAACTACCAAAACACTTCACACACGTCTCAAATCAACTCATTCTTCCATAACGCTAGCAAAGGTTGTCACTCAACAAGCACACGTTGTCACTCATAAAACAGTGACCTAAACAACAGGTAGCATTACACAATGTTTTCTTCAGTAAAATGTCTTTACAAAACAAGAATGACACCTCTCTACGGTTTAGAATTCACTGCTGTATATGTTACAGGAATGAATCAGACATGATGCAATATGCTTCAATATGTTTCATGTCATTTAATGGCATTGAGTGATTCCAAAATATAAGAATTTGTATATACACACCATCTACCGATACAAATACAGTAGTAATGATAGTCAACCCTGTCTTCTGCATTTGGCCACAGGTTCTCATCCACATCACATCTTATGTCATCTTGGGCAATATACCCAGGAAATAATCTTTTCACATGCTTGGTCCATCCAATCTTCTGTAGATATGTCCAGGCATCCAGCAGTCATTGCGTCCAGGAGGGACATTTGATCATGTGGATGGTGGTCATAAACCTTCCACCTCCATGAGGAAAAGTGACATCATCCATCTCAGTCTGGGTCCCTCTGGCCCGGGACATTCAATGTGGCTCTTTTTCCAATCACATTCCTTCCTCGCCGCCGTGTTTTGGCCAAGTTGAAACCAGCCTCATCCACAAAGATGAATATGTAGGGTGTTTGCCTGGCTTCAATCTCCATGACTCTCTACAATAAATCCACAAGGCAACATAAGAGTTATTAAAGTAGTTTACATTACACCTAAAAACATGCCATTGTGTGTCTCTGCCCTGTTTGGTTTTGTTCATAACCAGTTGTGTATTTTATAGTCATCTTACCTGGACATATTGGTTGTTTGACTCGTTCAGAGTTCCTCTCAAAGGGGACAGCGTACAACTGCTTCATCCTGACTTGATGTTGTTTCAGGACTCTAGAAATAGTTGTTATGCTTACATTGTGAATATTTCCAAACGTAATGTTGTCTGCCAACACTCTGCCACGAATCTCTGTGAGTTGTATGCCATTGTTTCTGATGACCATATCAACGATTGCAGCTTCCTGCAGAGCAGTGAAACTCCTTCCTCTCCTGCCTGTGAGAGGTAACTGTTGGGTCCTGAGCAGAAATACAAAAACAATCACACACAAGTGTTTTTGGAGGCTTTGCTCAATGTACTTCTGTAATGTGCAGTTCAGTCAGATGCTCTTGCAGAATACACATCTTACCTGATGTTTTGCCGGAAATGTCTCACAATAGATGCCACTGTTGAGCGTTGCAGATCTGGCTGCACTCTCAGACCAGCCTCTCTCATTGATAGACCATGATTTATTACATGATCAATTATAGTAGCCCTAATCTCATCTGAGACTACAGCTCTTGATCCTCTTCTGTCTTCTTCCACCACACATACGTACTCCTCTCCCTTCTCCTCTCCATCTCCCTCTCCCAACCCTCTCCCACTCCCTCTCCCACTCCCACTCCCTCCTCCTCTCCCTCTCCCAGCCACTCTTCTTCCTCTGTCAGCCACTTCTCTATCTCTGGCTGGGTCCATGTTTACATTACAGTACAGCATTATTCCTAAAATGTCCCCTTCTGTATAGATGGTGATGTAATTGAAAGACTAACACCTGGGTGTTCAGCTACGATGGGAATCTGCTGTGGTTGGTCTAATTGTTTTGATAGTATTTCATTTTTTAGATGTGGAATATATTTCAATACGGTATTACTGTAGAAATGTAGCAAATTAATGTCTTATTCAATTTTGGGTTATGTAAGGTTTCGAACTTAAGTTTAACAGTTTTGAAAAGAGTATGTAAACATGTGCACATTGGCCTGTAGGTACAGTACATTGAGTTTTGGTGGTGGTTGTCCTGTCGGTACATAGAGTTTTGGTGGTGGTTGTCCTGTCGGTACATAGAGTTTTGGTGGTGGTTGTCCTGTCGGTACATAGAGTTTTGGTGGTGGTTGTCCTGTCGGTACATAGAGTTTTGGTGGTGGTTGTCCTGTAGGTATATAGAGTTTTGGTGGTGGTTGTCCTGTAGGTATATAGAGTTTTGGTGGTGGTTGTCCTGTAAGTATATAGAGTTTTGGTGGTGGTTGTCCTGTCGGTACATAGAGTTTTGGTGGTGGTTGTCCTGTCGGTACATAGAGTTTTGGTGGTGGTTGTCCTGTCGGTACATAGAGTTTTGGTGGTGGTTGTTCTGTCGGTACATAGAGTTTTGGTGGTGGTTGTCCTGTAGGTATATAGAGTTTTGGTGGTGGTTGTCCTGTAGGTATATAGAGTTTTGGTGGTGGTTGTCCTGTAGGTATATAGAGTTTTGGTGGTGGTTGTCCTGTAGGTACATAGAGTTTTGGTGGTGGTTGTCCTGTCGGTACATAGAGTTTTGGTGGTGGTTGTCCTGTAGGTAAATAGAGTTTTGGTGGTGGTTGTCCTGTAGGTAAATAGAGTTTTGGTGGTGGTTGTCCTGTAGGTATATAGAGTTTTGGTGGTGGTTGTCCTGTAGGTATATAGAGTTTTGGTGGTGGTTGTCCTGTCGGTACATAGAGTTTTGGTGGTGGTTGTCCTGTCGGTACATAGAGTTTTGGTGGTGGTTGTCCTGTCGGTACATAGAGTTTTGGTGGTGGTTGTCCTGTCGGTACATAGAGTTTTGGTGGTGGTTGTCCTGTCGGTACATAGAGTTTTGGTGGTGGTTGTCCTGTCGGTACATAGAGTTTTGGTGGTGGTTGTCCTGTAGGTATATAGAGTTTTGGTGGTGGTTGTCCTGTAGGTACATAGAGTTTTGGTGGTGGTTGTCCTGTAGGTACATAGAGTTTTGGTGGTGGTTGTCCTGTCGGTAAATAGAGTTTTGGTGGTGGTTGTCCTGTCGGTACATAGAGTTTTGGAGGTGGTTGTCCTGTCGGTACATAGAGTTTTGGTGGTGGTTGTCCTGTAGGTACATAGAGTTTTGGTGGTGGTTGTCCTGTAGGTACATAGAGTTTTGGTGGTGGTTGTGTCTGTGTGAGAAAAGAATTCATGAAATTTGAAAGATGTAGTCATTGAATGCATTTTGTGCCAAAGCAATGAAAAATGATCCACAGTTTAGTCCACATAGACTGCTGTTGTGCTCACTGTGTGAAGAGTTTTGAAAAAGTGACCTAAGTATTGAGAAATGGGTCCTAGCTATTGTAAAAAAAAACTGTAAGACAGAAGCTTATACTATACTAAATACAACACAATATTTAGGATGATTAAGACTGAAGCTTGTACTATACTAAATACAACACAATATTTGAACAGTGCAGTGTCGTTTCACATAACCATTTTCTAAATATTGTGCCTTCAATGGGATTCAACCTCACACCCTAACGCTCTTGAATGTTCCATAGTTACCTACTCTACCTGCTTAGCTACCAGTCAGGTGTAATTACATGTACAAAATCCTAAATAGGTGTATAAGTATGATAACCAGTAAAGGTCGATGTTTGAAAGCAGCTTCATCAAAGAAAGCACCGGAACCTGTAGGAAATCAATGGGATCTCCCATTTTTTTGCAACATCTTAGGAAAGGGTTCTATATAGCACAAAAAAGACAGGGTGGACTGTGGGCTGAAAGGGGAGGGTGGACTGTGGGCTGAAAGGGAAGAGTGGACTGTGTGCTGAAAGGGGAGGGTGGACTGTGGGCTGAAAGGGGAGGGTGGACTGTGGGCTGAAAGGGCAGGGTGGACTGTGGGCTGAAAGGGGAGGGTGGACTGTGGGTTAAATGGAAGAGTGGACTGTGTGCTGAAAGGGCAGGGTGGACTGTGGGCTGAAAGGGGAGGGTGGACTGTGGGGTTAAATGGAAGAGTGGACTGTGGGCTGAAAGGACAGGGTGGACTGTGTGCTGAAAGGGCAGGGTGGACTGTGTGCTGAAAGGGCAGGGTGGACTGTGTGCTGAAAGGGCAGGGTGGACTGTGTGCTGAAAGGGCAGGGTGGACTGTGGGCTGAAAGGGCAGGGTGGACTGTGTGCTGAAAGGGAAGGGTGGACTGTGGGCTGAAAGGGGAGGGTGGACTGTGGGCTAAAAGGGCAGGCTGGACTGTGGGCTGAAAGGGGAGGGGGGACTGTGTGCTGAAAGGGCAGGGTGGACTGTGGGCTGAAAGGGCAGGGTGGACTGTGTGCTGAAAGGGCAGGGATGGACTGTGGGCTTAAAGGGGAGGGTGGACTGTGGGCTGAAAGGACAGGGTGGACTGTGGGCTGAAAGGGCAGGGCGGAATGTGGGGTTAAAGGGCAGGGTGGACTGTGGGCTGAAAGGACAGGGTGGACTGTGGGCTGAAAGGACAGGGTGGACTGTGGGGTTAACGGGCAGGGTGGACTGTGTGCTGAAAGGACAGGGTGGACTGTGGGGTTAAAGGGCAGGGTGGACTGTGGGCTGAAAGGGGAGGGTGGACTGTGGGCTGAAAGGGGAGGGTGGACTGTGGGCTGAAAGGGAAGAGTGGACTGTGTGCTTAAAGGGCAGGGTGGACTGTGGGCTGAAAGGGGAGGGTGGACTGTGGGCTGAAAGGGCAGGGATGGACTGTGGGCTGAAAGGACAGGGTGGACTGTGGGGTTAAAGGGCAGGGTGGACTGTGTGCTGAAAGGACAGGGTGGACTGTGGGGTTAAAGGGCAGGGTGGACTGTGGGCTGAAAGGGGAGGGTGGACTGTGTGCTGAAAGGGCAGGGTGGACTGTGGACTGAAAGGGGAGGGTGGACTGTGGGCTGAAAGGGAAGAGTGGACTGTGTGCTTAAAGGGCAGGGTGGACTGTGGGCTGAAAGGGGAGGGTGGACTGTGGGCTGAAAGGGGAGGGTGGACTGTGGGCTGAAAGGGGAGGGTGGACTGTGGGCTGAAAGGACAGGGTGGACTGTGGGCTGAAAGGACAGGGTGGACTGTGGGGTTAAAGGGCAGGGTGGACTGTGGGCTGAAAGGGGAGGGTGGACTGTGGGCTGAAAGGGGAGGGTGGACTGTGGGCTGAAAGGGGAGGGTGGACTGTGGGGTTAAAGGACAGGGTGGACTGTGGGCTGAAAGGACAGGGTGGACTGTGGGGTTAAAGGGCAGGGTGGACTGTGGGCTGAAAGGGGAGGGTGGACTGTGTGCTGAAAGGGCAGGGTGGACTGTGGGCTGAAAGGGCAGGGTGGACTGTGGGCTGAAAGGGGAGGGTGGACTGTGTGCTTAAAGGGCAGGGTGGACTGTGGGCTGAAAGGGCAGGGTGGACTGTGGGCTGAAAGGGAAGAGTGGACTGTGTGCTTAAAGGGCAGGGTGGACTGTGTGCTTAAAGGGCAGGGTGGACTGTGGGCTGAAAGGGGAGGGTGGACTGTGGGCTGAAAGGGCAGGGTGGACTGTGGGGTTTACAATCGATGTAAAGTGGGTAAAATGACTTTATGATGACAACCTAAAGGGGTTATTTGGCTATCCCCATAGGAGAACCCTTTGAAGAACCCTCTCCTATGACCACACCTGAGGAACCCTGTTGGAACCCTTTTTTGTGTATAGAGAGACTGTCCTCCCAGAACAACAACAGCGACAGAATGTACTCCTAGAGGCTATGTAGACATATGTTTACCATGCACAGAGAGAGACAGAGAGAGAGAGAGAGAGAGAGAGAGAGAGAGAGAGAGAGAGAGAGAGAGAGAGAGAGAGAGAGAGAGAGAGAGAACCCTTTGTAGCCAAAAAATACAATCTCTCCTGGACAACTTTTTAGCCTTAACATTCTCCTTCAGCAATGAAGGTGTAAATTTGGCCATTAGAAACATAAACTTTATATTTGACAAATTAGCCTCCTTGGCTAATCTAAAGAAGCATAAGAGCAAACCAAAAATAACAGATAATGAAAAATGGTTTGATAATGATTGCAAAAATCTAAGAAAGTCATTGAGAAATATATCTAATCAAAAACACAGAGAACCAGACAACAAAAATATACGCCTTCAATATGGGGAAACACTGAAGCAATACAAACGCACCCTAAGAACAAAAAAGGAACAGCACATTTGAAATCAGCTGGATGGAATTGAGGAATCCATAGAATCAAACCACTTCTGGGAGAATTGGAATAAATTAAACAAACCTCATCATGAGGAATTGGCTATCCAAAATGGGGATATGTGGAGAAATCACTTTGCAAACCTCTACAGCAACATAACAAAGAGCCCAGAACAAAAAGATATACAAGAAAAATTACAAATCCTTGAATTAGCAGTCAAAGACTATCAGAATCCTGTAGATACCCCAATTACAGAAGAAGAATTATTGGAAAAACTATGCAATCTCCAACCCAAAAAGGCCTGTGGTGCTGATGGTATTTTAAATGAAACGATCAAATATACAGACCACAAATTCAAATTGGCTATACTCAAACTCTTCAACATTATCCTCACTGCAGGTATTTTCCCCGATATTTGGAGCCAGGGATTGATCACACCAATCTATAAAAATGGAGACAAATTTGACCCAAATAATTACAGAGGAATTTGCGTTAACAGCAACTTGGGGAAAATTCTCTGCAGTATTATAAATAGCAGACTACATCATTTCCTTGACGAACACAACGTCCTGAGCAGAAGCCAGATTGGATTTCTGAAAAATTATCGTACAACAGACCACATTTACACCCTCCACACTCTAATTGATAAACAAGTTAACCAAAACAAAGGCAAAATCTACTCGTGTTTTGTAGATTTCAAGAAAGCATTTGATTCAATTTGGCACGAAGGTCTTTTTTATAAACTAATAGAAAGTGGTATTGGAGGGAAAACATATGATTTTATTAAATCAATGTACACTAAAAACAAATGTGCGGTTAAAATTGGCAACAAGCAAACAGACTTCTTCTCTCAGGGGCGGGGAGTGAAACAGGGCTGCCCAATAAGACCAACACTATTTAACATCTACATTAATGAATTGGCAAAAACATTAGAAGAATCGGCAGCACCTGGTATCACCCTACACAACACTGAAATCAAGTGTCTGCTGTACGCAGATGACCTGGTGCTGCTGTCTCCCACTAAAGAGGGGTTACAGCAGCACCTAGATCGTCTTCACAGGTTCTGTCAGACCTGGGCTCTGACCGTTAACCTAAAAAAAACAAATATAATGATATTCCAAAAAAGGTCGGGAAATAAGGATGACAAATATAAATTCTATTTGGACACAGTTCTATTAGAACACACCAAAAACTACACATATCTAGGACTAAATATGAGCAACACAGGTAGCTTTCACATGGCTGTGAATGAGCTGAGAGACAAAGCAAGAAGAGCATTCTATGCCATTAAAAGGAACATCAAAATTGAAATTCCAATTAGAATCTGGCTCAACATTTTTCAATCAGTTATAGAACCAATTGCTCTATATGGCAGTGAAGTATGGGGTCCACTCTCTAATAATGAATTCACTAAATGGGACAAACTGTAACAGTCCTGACCTATTTATGTTAGTTTTTATGTGTTTATGGTCAGGGCATGTGTTTTGGGTGGGCAGTCTATGTTACCTGTTTCTATGTTGGTTTCGGTTTGCCTGGTATGGCTCTTGATTAGAGGCAGGTGGTTTGCATTTTCCTCTAATCAAGAGTCATATTTAGGTAGGGCATTATCACTGTGTGTTTGTGGGTGATTGTCTCCTGTGATGTCTTCGTCGTTGTCGATGTGTTTCACTTACGGGACTGTTTGGCTGTTCGTGTGTTTCGATGTAACGTTCCTGTCCGTGAGTTTACGTTTGTTATGTGAGTTTATGTTCAGGTTCCGTTCTACGTCGTTTGTTATTTTGTAAGTTTTGAAAGTGTTTGTTTTCGTTGTCATTCGGTGTTCGTTATAAAATAAAGATGGCATATTTCCCAGACTCCGCATTTTGGTCAGAAGATCCTTCTCTCCTCACCTCATCTGAGGATGAGGAAAGCGACAGCTATGACAGAATCACCCACCAAAATACAGAGACCAAGCGGTATGGGAAAAATGCTCGACGGAGCAACAAGGACTTTTGGACTTGGGAGGAGATCCTGTCTGGTAGAGGACCCTGGGCGCAAACTGGAGGAAATCGCTGCTCTCGTGAGAAGAGTGAGGCAGCCACAGCCCAGGAGCGCTGGTATGAGGAGGCAGCTAGGAGACGTGGATGGAAGCCGGAGATTCAAGCTCGTAACCGGAATTATGAGGGGACACGTCTTGCACGGAAGCCCGAAAAGCCCGTGAGTAACTCCCAAAAATTTCTTGGGGGGGGGGCTAAGGGGTTGTGGGCCAAGGGCAGGTAGGAGACCTGCGCCCACTTCCCAGGCTAACCGTGGAGAGCGGGAGTACGGGCAGACACCGTGTTACGCAGTAGAGCGCACGGTGTCTCCTGTACGTGTGCATAGCCCAGTGCGGGTTATTCCACCTCCCCGCACTGGTAGGGCTAGATTGGGCATTGAGCCAGGTGTCATGAGGCCGGCTCAACGCGTCTGGTCTCCAGTGCGTCTCCTCGGGCCGGTATACATGGCACCTGCCTTACGCATGGTTTCCCCGGTTCGCCTGCATAGCCCAGTGCGGGCTATTCCACCTCGCCGCACTGGCAGGGCGACCGGGAGCATTCAACCAGGTAAGGTTGGGCAGGCTCAATGCTCAAGAGAGCCAGTACGCCTGCACGGTCCGGTATTTCCGGCGCCACCTCCCCGCCCCAGCCTAGTACCTACAGTGCCTATATTACGCACTAGGCTACCAGTGCATTTCCAGAGCCCTGTTCCTCCTCCACGCACTCTCCCTATAGTGCGTGTATCCAGTTCGGTGCCTCCAGTTCCGGCCCCACGCACTAAGCCACCTGTGCGTCTCCCAAGTCCTGTACACACTGTCACTTCTCCCCGTACTAGTCCTGAGGTGCGTGCCCTCAGCCAGGTGCCACCAGTGCCGGTACCACGCACCAGGTATAGAGTACGCTTTGAGAGTTCAGTGTGCCCTGTCTCTGCTCCCCGCACTAGTAGGAAGGTGCTTATCATTAGCACGGTGCCTCCAGTTCCGGCACCACGCACCAGGTCTACAGTGCGCCATATCCGGCCAGAGCCATCCGTCTCCCCAGCGCCATCTGAGCCATCCGTCTCCCCAGCGCCATCTGAGCCATCCGTCTCCCCAGCGCCATCTGAGCCATCTGTCTCCTCAGCGCCATCTGAGCCATCCGTCTCCCCAGCGCCATCTGAGCCATCCGTCTGCCAGGAGCCTGCAAAGCCGCCCGTCTGCCATGAGCCTGCAAAGCCGCCCGTCTGCCATGAGCTTACAGAGCCGTCAGCCAGACAGGAGCCGCTAGAGCCATCAGCCAGACAGGAGCCGCTAGAGCCGTCAGCCAGACAGGATCTGCCAGAGCCGCCAACCAGACAGGATCTGCCAGAGCCGCCAAACAGACAGGATCTGCCAGAGCCGCCAACCAGACAGGATCTGCCAGAGCCGCCAACCAGACAGGATCTGCCAGAGCCGCTAACCAGACAGGATCTGCCAGAGCCGTCAGTGAGCCATGAGCAGCCAGAGCCGTCAGTGAGCCATGAGCAGCCAGAGCCGTCAGAGAGCCATGAGCAGCCAGAGCCGTCAGAGCGCCATGAGCGTCGTGAGCCGTCAGCCTGCCATGAGCGTCGAGAGCCGTCAGCCTGCCATGAGCGTCGAGAGCCGTCAGCCTGCCATGAGCGTCGAGAGCCGTCAGCCTGCCATGAGCGTCGAGAGCCGTCAGCCTGCCATGAGCGTCGAGAGCCGTCAGCCTGCCATGAGCGTAGAGAGCCGTCAGTCTGCCATGAGCGTCGAGAGCCGTCAGCCAGCATGGACCTGCCAGAGCCGTCCAAACAGGACCTGCCAGAGTCCTTCAGCCGGGATCTGCCCCTTGTCCCGGTGTTGCCCCTTGTCCCGGTGCTGCCCCTTGTCCCGGTGCTGCCCCTTGTCCCGGTGCTGCCCCTTGTCCCGGTGCTGCCCCTTGTCCCGGTGCTGCCCCTTGTCCCGGTGCTGCCCCTTGTCCCGGTGCTGCCCCTTGTCCCGGTGCTGCCCCTTGTCCCGGTGCTGCCCCTTGTCCCGGTGCTGCCCCTTGTCCCGGTGCTGCCCCTTGTCCCGGTGCTGCCCCTTGTCCCGGTGCTGCCCCTTATTCCAGTGATGGTCCTTATCCTGGTGCTGCCCCTTGTTTTTGTGCTGCCCCTTGTCCCGGTGCTACCCCTTGTCCCGGTGCTGCCCCTTGTTCCGGTGCTAGCTGATTATTTAGGGGAAGGTAATGTTTGGGTGGTCAGTGGTAGGGGTAGACAGAAGAGGGGAGTGACTATGGTGGTATGGGGACAGCGTCCTGAACCGGAACCACCACCGTGGTCAACTGCCCACCCGGACCCCCCCCTGGACTTTGTGCTGGTGCGCCCGGCGTTCGCACCTTGGGGGGGGGGTACTGTAACAGTCCTGACCTATTTATGTTAGTTTTTATGTGTTTATGGTCAGGGCATGTGTTTTGGGTGGGCAGTCTATGTTACCTGTTT
>NW_026600877.1:0-47500 GCF_029448725.1 Salvelinus fontinalis | reverse complement strand
GGTAGTGACATTGTCAGAATGAAACAGAATAGATGTTAATTTGTGTAAACCCCACGGGGATAGACAGACAGAGAGGAAGGAGGGAAGGAGATTCTTTCATTGTATGCAGGTGTCTATTCAGCATGCCTGTGTGTGTGTCATCAAGTCTCCCTTCAATAATGTGTCTCTAAAGTGGTGGGCAGAGGGTTAGGAAGTGCAGCTCAGTTTCCACCTCATTTTGTGGGCAGTGTGCACATAGCCTGTCTTCTCTTGAGGGCCAGGTCTGCCTTCGGTGGCCTTTCTCAATAGCAAAGCTATGCTCACTGAGTCTGTACATAGTCAAAGCTTTCCTTAACTTTGTGTCAGTCACAGTGGTCAGGTATTCTGCCACTGTGTATTCTCTCTTTAGGGCCAAATATCATTCTAGTTTGCTCTGTTTTTTGGTAAATTCTTTTCAATGTGTCAAGTATTTATCTTTTTGTTTCCTCATGATTTGGTTGGCTCTAATTGTGTTGCTGTCCTGGGGCTCTGTGGTTTGTGTTTGTGAACAGAGCCACAGGATCAGCTTGTTGAGGGGACTCTTCTCCAGGTTCATCTCTCTGTCGGGGATGGCTTTGTTATGGAGGGTCCGGGAAACGCTTGTCTCTGTCTCTGTCTCTCTCTCTCTAGTGCATTATAGCATGGTTATATATCCCCCTCCCCCTCTCTCAGGTATGCACGGGACATTCATGGTGTTGCTTCCTTCTCCCTTCCCCTCCAACTCTCTCAGGTATGCACGGGACATTCATGGTGATGCTTCCTCTCAGCATGATCATCATGGTTGTTGGGGGACTGATGGGGTTTATCGGCCTGCTGGCCAGAGCCTACCTACTACTGCTGATGACTGGTGTACTGTTACTACTGGGAGGTAAGCACCCTATACCCTATACCTTATACCTTATAACTTATACCCTATACCTTATACCCTATACCTTATACTCTATACCCTATACCTTATACTCTATACCCTATACCTTATACCTTATTCCTTATATCCTATATCCTGAGACAGCATTTATTGTAGCTGGGGACTTTAATAAAGGAAATATACAGCTAGAAACACAAGCATTTCTCTGCACCTGCGATAACATCTGCAAATATGTGTATGTGACCAATACACTTTGATCTGGGATCTTATTTGTTGACCTATGGGCCAGAAAAATGTGATAATTGTCCCCCTTTCCACCTGTCTCCCTAGTGGTCAGTATGTCTCCCTAGTGGTCAGTATGTCCCTGTGTCTCCATTGTGGTCAGTACGTCCCTGTGTCTCCCTAGTGGTCAGTATGTCTCCCTAGTGGTCAGTATGTCTCCCTAGTGGTCAGTATGTCTCCCTAGTGGTCAGTATGTCTCCCTAGTGGTCAGTATGTCCCTGTGTCTCCCTAGTGGTCAGTATATCCCTGTCCATCCCTAGTGGTCAATATGTCCCTGTCCATCCCTAGTGGTCAGTATGTCCCTGTCCATCCCTATTGGTCAGTATGTCCATGTGTCTCCCTTGTGGTCAGTATGTCCCTGTCATTTCGTATTTTATCAGTAAACACACCTTTTCTCCTTTCCCCCACATCTCCCTCCAGCTCTGTCCTCACTAACAGGGGTGAGTGTGTACATGGCCTACTCTGCTGCAGTCTTCCAGGAGGCTCTGTGTCTGGCTGAGCAGCTGGGGGTCAATATGAAGGGGGTCCAGATCCTGTTTGGCTGGTCCCTGGTCCTGGCCTGGATCTCTAGTGGAACACAGCTATTCACCTCTGCTGGCTTCCTGCTGGCCTGCAGAACCATCACTACACAGAGACAGGAACTGAAATTATGAGACAGGGAGGGAGGGGGGGGGGGTGGAGAGAGCAGGAGGGAGAGAGCAGGAGAGAGAGGGGAGAGGGAGAGAGAGAGAGGCAGGAGGAGGAGATAGAGGGAGGGGGAAAGAGAGAGAGAGAGAGAGAGAGAGAGGCAGGAGGAGGAGATAGAGGGAGGGGGAAAGAGAGAGAGAGAGAGAGAGAGAGAGAGAGAGAGAGAGAGAGAGAGAGAGAGAGAGAGAGAGAGAGCGAGTACAGCAGGGGTCTATATTAGTGGAGGAGAGAGAGAGAGAGAGAGAGAGCTGTAGGGGGATGGAGGGAGAAAAAAATAAAACATGTTTTCATGAATTTTTACAATATAACCAATTTTAACTTTGCAGCTGGCCTATCTAAGGGAAAATCACTCAGTTCTGCCTCCAGGACAAGACTCATGATAATAAACATCGACCTGCATCCTTGATGCAATTCAACTCTGTCTTGTCTTGACATATCCATTTGATTGGTTTTTAGACACAAGGTGTTCCTGGAGGGAAGGCGTGTTCATGTAACCGGGAAAAGATCACACGGTTAAAGGGGACAATCTGTGATTGCTACATCCATCTTCTAGAAACGTTTAGTATTGGTGTGAACGTATTGTTGATGTTTGAACTGTAGATTGCCCCTTTAAGTGTACTTGTATGGAGGAGAGATGTCTTGATGTAACCAGGAAGGAAACACACTTCCCTGTATCGCCTTACGTGGCTCCTAGTCAAATTCCACATCACCTACAAGAAACTACACCTCACAGCATCATAACCCACCTGTTCAGTCTGGCTTTCTCCTCAGCAAAACACAGCATCATACGATGCAAAATACAACAAGAAAAAATAAATTGGGGGGTGAAATGTTCCTTTAAGGTATGTAGCTTCAAATATTATATTATTTTGATTGTCTTTTTTATCCTATACTTTTCTGGCTCTGTTGTTGCTGTAAAGTTTTCTTGGTTCTTAGAAAGGTGCTTTAAATCCAATGTATTAGTATTACAGTTGTTATTAAAGTTGTTATTACTGTTATTATTACTGTTATTATTAAAACCATTATAAAAGTTATTACTGTTATTATTACTGTTATTATTAGAGTTATTATTAGAGTTATTATTACTGTTATTATTAAAACCATTATAAAAGTTATTACTGTTATTATTAGAGTTATTATTAGAGTTATTATTACTGTTATTACTACTGTTGTTATTACTGTTATTACTGTTATTATTACTGTTATTATTACTGTTGTTATTACTGTTGTTATTACTGTTGTTATTACTGTTATTACTGTTATTATTAAAGTTATTATTAGAGTTATTATTAGAGTTATTATTAGAGTTATTATTACTGTTATTATTAAAGTTATTATAAGAGTTATTATTATAGTTATTATTACTGTTATTACTGTTGTTATTACTGTTATTACTGTTATTATTACGTTATTATTACTGTTATTGTTGTTATTATTACTGTTATTGTTGTTATTATTACTGTTATTGTTGTTATTATTACTGTTATTGTTGTTATTATTACTGTTATTATTAGAGTTATTATTAGAGTTATTATTACTGTTATTATTACTGTTGTTATTAGAGTTATTATTACTGTTGTTATTACTGTTATTATTACTGTTATTACTGTTGTAGTTACTGTTATTATTACTGTTATTACTGTTGTTATTAGAGTTATTATTACTGTTATTACTACTGTTGTTAGAGTTATTATTACTGTTGTTATTATTACTGTTATTATTACTGTTATTACTGTTGTTATTACTGTTATTATTACTGTTATTATTACTGTTATTATTAGAGTTATTATTAGAGTTATTATTACTGTTATTATTAGAGTTATTATTACTGTTATTATTACTGTTATTACTGTTGTTATTAAAGTTGTTATTACTGTTATTATTACTTTTATTATTAAAGTTATTATTAGAGTTATTATTACTGTTATTATTACTGTTATTATTACTGTTATTATTAGAGTTATTATTACTGTTATTATTACTGTTATTATTACTGTTGTTATTAAAGTTGTTATTACTGTTATTATTACTTCAATTATTAAAGTTATTATTAGAGTTATTATTACTGTTATTATTAAAGGTGTTATTAGTTATTATTACTGTTGTTATTACTGTTGTTATTACTGTTGTTATTATAGTTATTATTACTGTTGTTATTATAGTTGTTATTACTGTTGTTATTATAGTTATTATTACTGTTGTTATTAAAGTTATTATTACTTTTATTATTACTGTTATTACTGTTATTATTACTTTTATTATTACTTTTATTATTGTTGTTATTATTCGAGTTGTTATTACTGTTGTTATTGCTGTTGTTATTACACTTGTTAATTAAAGTTGTTATTACTGTTATTACTGTTGTTATTACAGTTGTTATTACAGTTGTTATTACAGTTGTTATTAAAGTTGTTATTACTGTTGTTATTACTGTTGTTATTACTTTTATTATTAAAGTTATTATTCTAGTTGTTATTACTGTTGTTATTGCTGTTATTATTGCTGTTATTATTACTGTTATTATTACTGTTATTACTGTTGTTATTACTGTTGTTATTACTGTTGTTATTACTGTTGTTATTACTGTTGTTATTACTGTTGTTATTACTGTTGTTATTACTGTTGTTATTACTGTTGTTATTACTGTTGTTATTACTGTTGTTATTACTGTTGTTATTACTGTTGTTATTACTGTTGTTATTACTGTTGTTACTGTTATTATTACTGTTATTATTAAAGTTATTATTACTGTTATTACTGTTATTATTACTGTTATTATTACTGTTACTATTACTGTTATTACTGTTATTATTACTGTTATTACTGTTATTATTACTGTTATTACTGTTATTATTAAAGTTGTTACTATAGTTATTATTAGTTATTACTGTTGTTACTGTTATTATTACTGTTATTATTAAAGTTATTACTAAAGTTATTATTAGTTATTACTGTTATTATTATAGTTGTTATTGTTATTATTAAAGTTGTTATTACTGTTATTATTACTGTTATTACTTTTGTTACTGTTATTATTACTGTTATTATTAAAGCTATTACTAAAGTTATTATTAGTTATTACTGTTATTATTATAGTTGTTACTGTTATTATTAAAGTTGTTATTACTGTTATTATTACTGTTATTATTACTGTTATTATTAAAGTTGTTATTACTGTTATTATAATATACACATTCAGACAGAACATACCGGAATACAATACACACATTCAGCTACAATACACAGAGAGACAGATGGGAAAGGTAGGAGAGAGATACAGGGGAAATGTAGAGATAGAGGTGAAAGGTAGAAGAGAGATAGAGGTGAAAGGTAGGAGAGAGATAGAGGTGAAAGGTAGAAGAGAGATATAGAGGGGAAAGGTAGGAGAGAGATAGAGGTGAAAGGTAGGAGAGAGATAGAGGTGAAATGTAGAAGAGAGATAGAGGTGAAAGGTAGAAGAGAGATAGAGGTGAAAGGTAGGAGAGATATAGGTGAAAGGTAGGATAGAGATGAAATGTAGAAGAGATATAGAGGTGAAAGGTAGGAGAGATAGAGGTGAAAGGTAGGATAGAGGTGAAATGTAGAAGAGAGATAGAGGTGAAAGGTAGAAGAGATATAGAGGTTAAAGGTAGAAGAGACATAGAGGTGAAAGGTAGGAGAGAGATAGAGGTGAAAGGTAGGATAGAGATAGAGGTGAAAGGTAGAAGAGAGATAGAGGTGAAAGGTAGAAGAGAGATAGAGGTGAAAGGTAGAAGAGAGATAGAGGTGAAAGGTAGGAGAGATAGAGGTGAAAGGTAGGATAGAGATGAAATGTAGAAGAGATATAGAGGTGAAAGGTAGGAGAGATAGAGGTGAAAGGTAGGATAGAGGTGAAATGTAGAAGAGATATAGAGGTGAAATGTAGAAGAGAGATAGAGGTGAAAGGTAGAAGAGAGATAGAGGTGAAAGGTAGGAGAGATAGAGGTGAAAGGTAGGATAGAGGTGAAATGTAGAAGAGATATAGAGGTGAAAGGTAGAAGAGAGATAGAGGTGAAATGTAGAAGAGAGATAGAGGTGAAAGGTAGGAGAGATAGAGGTGAAAGGTAGGATAGAGGTGAAATGTAGGAGAGATATAGAGGTGAAAGGTAGGATAGATATAGAGGTCAAAGGTAGAAGAGAGATAGAGGTGAAAGGTAGGAGAGATAGAGGTGAAAGGTAGGATAGAGATGAAAGGTAGAAGAGATATAGAGGTGAAAGGTAGAAGAGATATAGAGGTGAAAGGTAGGATAGAGATGAAAGATAGAAGAGAGATAGAGGTGAAAGGAAGAAGAGATATAGAGGTGAAAGGTAGGATAGAGGTGAAAGGTAGAAGAGAGATAGAGGTGAAAGGTAGAAGAGATATAGAGGTGAAAGGTAGGATAGAGATGAAAGATAGAAGAGAGATAGAGGTGAAATGTAGAAGAGATATAGAGGTGAAAGGTAGGATAGAGGTGAAAGGTAGAAGAGATAGAGGTGAAAGGTAGAAGAGATAGAGGTGAAAGGTAGGAGAGAGATAGAGGTGAAAGGTAGACGAGAGATAGAGGTGAAAGGTAGGATAGAGGTGAAAGGTAGGAGAGATATAGAGGTGAAAGGTAGAAGAGAGATAGAGGTGAAAGGTAGGAGAGATAGAGGTGAAAGGTAGGATAGAGATGAAAGGTAGAAGAGATAGAGGTGAAAGGTAGAAGAGATATAGAGGTGAAAGGTAGAAGATATATAGAGGTGAAAGGTCGGAGAGATAGAGGTGAAAGGTAGGATAGAGTTGAAAGGTAGGAGAGAGATAGAGGTGAAAGGTAGAAGAGAGATAGAGGTGAAAGGTAGGATAGAGTTGAAAGGTAGAAGAGATATAGAGGTGAAAGGTAGGAGAGAGATAGAGGTGAAAGGTAGAAGAGAGATAGAGGTGAAAGGTAGGATAGAGGTGAAAGTTAGGAGAGAGATAGAGGTGAAAGGTAGAAGAGATATAGAGGTGAAAGGTAGAAGAGAGAGAGGTGAAAGGTAGGATAGAGGTGAAAGGTAGGATAGAGGTGAAAGGTAGAAGAGAGATAGAGGTGAAAGGTAGAAGAGAGATAGAGGTGAAAGGTAGAAGAGATATAGAGGTGAAAGGTGGGATAGAGATAGAGGTGAACGTTGAATAAGCAATGTTGTGATTGTCAAAATACAGTCTAAAGTTTCTGTATGATGCGTTAGACGGTGAGGCAAGAGGAGGAGATAGAGGGAGGGGGAGAGAGGAGGAGAGAGCGTGGGGAGGAGAGAGAGAGAGAGGGAGAGAGAGAGGGGCGCCTAGTAAGGCACCTTATTAGACAACCTGACAGCCTTCCTGACATCCCCCCTGTCAGACAACCTGACAGCCTTCCTGACATCCCCCCTGTCAGACAACCTGACAGCCTTCCTGACATCCCCCCTGTCAGACAACCTGACAGCCTTCCTGACATCCCCCCTGTCAGACAACCTGACAGCCTTCCTGACATCCCCCCTGTCAGACAACCTGACAGCCTTCCTGACATCCCCCTGTCAGACAACCTGACAGCCTTCCTGACATCCCCCCTGTCAGACAACCTGACAGCCTTCCTGACATCCCCCCTGTCAGACAACCTGACAGCCTTCCTGACATCCCCCTGTCAGACAACCTGACAGCCTTCCTGACATCCCCCCTGTCAGACAACCTGACAGCCTTCCTGACATCCCCCCTGTCAGACAACCTGACAGCCTTCCTGACAACCCCCCTGTCCCCATCCTGGACTTGAACATCCTTTATGACCAGGTCCTCCTCTACAAGGCAGCAGTGTCCATCCTGGACTTGAACATCCTTTATGATCAGGTCCTCCTCTACAAGGCAGCAGTCCCCATCCTGGACTTGAACATCCTTTATGATCAGGTCCTCCTCTACAAGGCAGCAGTCCCCATCCTGGACTTGAACATCCTTTATGACCAGGTCCTCCTCTACAAGGCAGCAGTGTCCACCCTGGACTTGAACATCCTTTATGATCAGGTCCTCCTCTACAAGGCAGCAGTCCCCATCCTGGACTTGAACATCCTTTATGATCAGGTCCTCCTCTACAAGGCAGCAGTCCCCATCCTGGACTTGAACATCCTTTATGATCAGGTCCTCCTCTACAAGGCAGCAGTCCCCATCCTGGACTTGAACATCCTTTATGACCAGGTCCTCCTCTACAAGGCAGCAGTCCCCATCCTGGACTTGAACATCCTTTATGATCAGGTCCTCCTCTACAAGGCAGCAGTCTCCATCCTGGACTTGAACATCCTTTATGACCAGGTCCTCCTCTACAAGGCAGCAGTCCCCATCCTGGACTTGAACATCCTTTATGACCAGGTCCTCCTCTACAAGGCAGCAGTCCCCATCCTGGACTTGAACATCCTTTATGATCAGGTCCTCCTCTACAAGGCAGCAGTCTCCATCCTGGACTTGAACATCCTTTATGAGCAGGTCCTCCTCTACAAGGCAGCAGTCCCCATCCTGGACTTGAACATCCTTTATGATCAGGTCCTCCTCTACAAGGCAGCAGTCTCCATCCTGGACTTGAACATCCTTTATGAGCAGGTCCTCCTCTACAAGGCAGCAGAGCCCACATTCGCACGGACTCTAAAGGACATCACTTTCAAACGTAGCCCCAACACTTCACACAGGAGCAACAGATCAATAGACACCCGTCAAGACCAGCGAGACACTCTCCCAGATGTACGGGACCCCCCCTGGACCTACACATAGAGGACCCACGCTGAGAGGACCTACATCCAGGCCACAAAACCACCAGCCACATACACACCCCCACCAATCATCACCCCCCCAAGTCAACCATGCCCACACCCCATTTAGGCCGCCCCCTCAGATCAGACCTATGCCCCTCCTCTCCCGCAAAGAGGGTCTCAACATGAAAGTCACACATACGCCCAGGCCGTGAGCGAGCAAACAGGCCCAACATCCACTCTTACACTAGGCCAAGCCAATGGTATGTACCAGATGCTCAGCAGGCTCTGCTCACACTTACTGGCCTGAGGCCAAACCACACGGCCAACAACATTGGACACTTTATGGAGCACAACGCCTTCACTATCTCACCCTGGAACATCCAAGGCCTGAGGTCATCTGCCTTTGACCTAAAGAGCAGGAACCTGGACTTCATCAAATAAATCGGAAATACAGACATTGTCATCCTACAAGAAACCTGGTATAGAGTAGATGGCCCCACTGGTTGCCCTTTAGGTTACAGAGAGCTGGTAGTCCCATCCACCAAACTACCAGGTGTGAAACAGGGAAGGGACTCAGGGGGAATGCTAATTTGATATAGAGCAGACCTAACTCACGCCATTAAATCAATCAAAACAGGAACATTTTACATTTGGCTAGAAATTCAAAAGGAAATTATCTTAACAGAGAAAAATGTCCTCCTGTGTGCTACCTATATCCCCCCACTAGAATCCCCATACTTTAATAAAGACAGCTTCTCTATCCTGGAGGGGGAAATCAATCATTTCCAGGCCCAGGGACATGTACTAGTCTGTGACGACCTAAATGCCAGAACTGGACAAGAACCTGACACCCTCAGCACACAGGGAGACAAACACCTACCTGGAGGTGACAGCGTTCCCTCCCCCATATGCCCCCCTAGACACAAGTACGACAACATAACCAACTGTTACGTTCCCCAGTTTCTGTGTTGGTTTGGGTTTGTATGTGTTTATTTCAGGAAATGGCTTCCTTCGATTCTAAGCAGCTGATTGGTCGGCCCCATCGATGATTGGAGTTCCCTCCCTCTTGTCAGTGGAAACAGCTGTTTTCAATGGCCAACTCCTCCTCCAGCTGGATAGAAGCCAGTGTTCCTCTGTCAGGAAGAGCTTCTTTGATGTCCTGTGTTGGTTGTTGCCCAGTAACAGTTTTGTTGAAAGTATTTTGTAGCCGCTACTTCTGAGGTATGTGTATGCCAAAAGGACTCAGTGTTTTTGATTTATTGAAATAACGTCAACTCACTCACTTTTGTACATCGCCTTGGTCCGTACAATTTACCTTATTTTAGCGCCCAAACAACATGATACTTCCAGATCAACTGTAATTTCAATACCATTTTAAAGCACAATTTCTCCGCTTTCCACCAAAATCCATGCCGAGACCTTCCACGCTGCCTGTTTCTGCATGATTCAAGAAGTCAATGAGCTCCGTCGGGTCTTTTTGAAAAGAAAAAAAAAGAAGAAAAAAAAATAGCGAAACCTAATGGTAGTGGTAGTGAGAAGCAGAGATGTCGTGTGGGAAAACTGCTTCTTTTAACTCGATCTGTCCAATTTATCACCTTATAAAATGTAAATAAAACACTATAAAGAGTTTATATAATGTGTCATTTGAAGGTTTGTGTCGAATTTGAATCGGGGTTTTAGGGCGGTGATGAAGTGATCTTCAGAAGTAAACAGCGGCTTTGAGAGTCATGATCGCTTGCAGTGATGACGCAAAAAAGGACTAGGTATCCCTGCCTTACTGTCACGTTCCTGACCTGTTTTCCTTGTTTTTGTATTTGTTTAGTATGGTCAGGGCGTGAGTTGGGGTGGGCATGCTATGTTATTTGTTTAGTATGGTCAGGGCGTGAGTTGGGGTGGGCATGCTATGTTATTTGTTTACCGCCGTCACTGTCCATTTCTTGTTTTTGGGATGAGTTTACGTTAGTTCACTTTATGTTAGAAATTATTCTGTTTTTGTTCCCAGGGGGGGAAGGGGAGTGCTTAGGCAAGAGGCCTGCGGGCATACATAACCTGTAGTATTTACAGTCTATGCACACCAGTTAAGACCTGGGCGGACCACCCCCTGAATTTTGGTTAGTGCACCAGGTGGTGCTAAGTTAGGTAAGTAGTGGGTAGGCAGCTAAGGTAGGAGAGGGGGCTCTTTAACTTTAACTTTCTTTGGTTCCGTACAGACCCTTTCCCCCACATTACTGTGTTAAGGAAATAAATCCCCTGTAAACAGTAACATTCTCTGCCTCTGTCATCCTTACCTGCACCTACAATCACATACCTTTTTCACTCCACGGGGAGTTGAGTGTAGCAGGGTCACAGCTCCTGCAGCTCTGTCGCAGACTGGGTACGTACATAGTCAATGGTAGGCTTCGAGGGGACTCCTACGGTAGGTACACCTATAGCTCATCTCCTGGCAGTAGTACTGTAGACTACTTTATCACTGACCTCTACCCAGAGTCTCTCAGAGCGTTCACAGTCAGCCCACTGACACCCCAATCAGATCACAGCAAAATCACAGTCTACTTGAACAGAGCAATACTCAATCATGAGGCATCAAAGCCAAAGGAACGGAGTAATATTAAGAAATGCTATAGATGGAAGGAATGTAGTGTGGAAACCTACCAAAAAACTATTAGGCAACAACAAATTCAATCCCTTTTAGACAACTTCCTGGACAAAACGTTCCACTGTAATAGTGAAGGTATAAACTTGGCAGTAGAAAAATCTTAACAGTATATTTGACCTCTCAGGTTCCCTATCAAATCTAAAAATCTCAAATAGAAAACCGAAGAATATGAACAACAATGACAAATGGCTTGATGAAGAATGCAAAAATTTGAGAAACCTGTCCAACCAAAAACATAGAGACCCAGAAAACGTGAGTCATCACATTCACTATGGTGAATCACTAAAACAATACAGAAATACACTACGGAAAAAGAAGGAACAGCACGTCAGAAATCAGCTCAATGTAATTGAAGAATCCATAGACTCTAACCACTTCTGGAAAAATTGGAAAACACTAAACAAACAACAACACGAAGAATTATCTATCCAAAATGGAGATGTATGGGTTAACCACTTCTCCAATCTTTTTGGCTCAATAACAAAGAACAAACAGCAAAAACATATACATGATCAAATACAAATCTTAAAATCAACTATTAAAGGCCACCAGAACACACTGGATTCTGCAATGACCTTGAACAAACTACAGGACAAAATACAAACCCTTTAACCCAAAAAGGCCTGATGGTGTTGATGGTATCCTCAATGAAGTGATCAAATATACAGACAACAAATTCCAATTGGCTATACTAAAACTCTTTAACATCATCAGCTCTGGCATCTTCCCCAATATTTGGAACCAAGGACTGATCACCCCAATCCACAAAAGTGGAGACAAATTTGACCCCAATAACTACCATGGGATATGCGTCAATAGCAACCTAGGGAAAATCCTCTGCATTATCATTAACAGCAGACTCGTACATTTCCTCAGTGAAAACAATGTACTGAGCAAATGTCAAATTGGCTTTTTACCAAATTACCGTACGACAGACCACATATTCACCCTGCACACCCTAATTGACAGCCAAACAAACCAAAACAATGGCAAAGTCTCCTCATGTTTTCTTGATTTCAAAAAAGCCTTCGACTCAATTTTGCATGAGGGTCTGCAATACAAATTGATGGAAAGTGGTGTTAGCGGAAAAACAGACCTCATTATAAAATCCATGTACACAAACAAGTGTGCGGTTAAAATAAGCAAAAAACACATTTCTTCCCACAGGGCCGTGGGGTGAGACAAGGATGCAGCTTAAGCCCCACCCTCAACATATATATCAACGAATTGGCGCGGGCACTAGAACAGTCTGCAGCACCCGGCCTCACCCTACTAGAATCTGAAGTCAAATGTCTACTGTTTGCTGATGGTCTGGTGCTTCTGTCACCAACCAAGGAGGGCCTACAGCAGCACCTAGATCTTCTGCACAGATTCCGTCAGACCTGGGCCATGACAGTATATCTCAGTAAGACCAAAATAATGGTGTTCCAAAAAAGGTCCAGTGGCCAGGACCACACATACAAATTCCATCTAGACACCATTGCCCTAGAGCACACAAAAAACTATACATACCTCGGCCTAAACATCAGCGCCACAGGTAACTTCCACAAAGCTGTGAACGATCTGAGAGACAAGGCAAGAAGGGCATTCTATGCCATCAAAAGGAACATCAAATTCTACATGCCAATTAGGATCTGGCTAAAAATACTTGAATCAGTTATAGAACCCATTGCCCTTTATGGTTGTTAGGTCTGGGGTCCGCTCACCAACCAAGAAATCACAAAATGGGACACACACCATATTGAGACTATATTGAGACTGCAAAAATATCCTCCGTATACAACGTAGAACACCAAATAATGTATGCAGAGCAGAGTTAGGCCGATAGCCGCTAATTATCAAAATCCAGGAAAGAGACGTTAAATTCTACAACCACCTAAAAGGAAGCGATTCTCAAACCTTTAATAACAAAGCCATCACCTACAGAGATATGAACCTGGAGAAGAGTCCCCTAAGCAAGCTGGTCCTAGGGCTCTGTTCACAAACACAAACACACCCCACAGAGCCCCAGGACAGCAACACAATTAGACCCAACCAAATCATGAGAAAACAAAAAGAGAATTAAAAGATAAAACAGAGCAAACTAGAATGCCAATAAAGCCCCTTGAATTGATTTGAATAGTGGTGAAAGGTAGGAGCAGATAGTGGTGAAAGGTAAGAGAGAGATGTGCATGTAAACGTATTCATTGTTAGGCTATTTTTTATGTTATTTTCATAAAAGGTTAATAAATTAGTGGCTAAAAGTGGTACATAGCTATGGATAGTATACTGCAGGCTTTGTCACAAGCGGCTGTGATCGGGAGTTCCTTTGATCCAGCGTCGTCCGGGTTAGGAGAGGGTCTGGCCGGTGTAGGCCGTCATTATCACAACAATTTGTTCTTAACTGACTTGCCTAGTTTAAATAAAGGTTATATAAATAAAAATCTAATAAATAAATGTAAAATAAATAATAATAATAAAACAAGGTAGTGTTTTGAGGGCGGACTGTATTATTTGACATTAATAGACTGGTTTTACACATGAACAACTTTGTATCCAAGCTGGGAGAGAGTTTGAAGATGGCTCAGTCACGCATGTTCAGGTACAATCTGCAATGTTTGAATTATTGAACAAGTAATTACATTAGTGCCACCAGCCAGCCGTCTAAAAACGGCAGCATTGCGACACCGTGTATAGCTTAGTGAAAAGTTAGACTGACGACCAAATAGTTGTACCAATAAACATTTATCCATTAACTAAAGCAAAGCTACACAGTACAAACCCTGTCACCACAGAGAGCCTATCATATTCAATTTGCCGCATAGACACGTCGCAATTTCAACACCATGGACAGCGATCGATAGCCTATCGGACTACTTAGTAAGTGGCTGTCTGGCTGACACGTTAGACTTCAGAGGGGGACTCCGACCTTGCTGGGGTCCAGAGAAAGTGCAGGTGCGCCACTGATCACAGGTCAGAGGTCAGAAGTTGTTGAGGAGCAGAACATGGGAATGGAGTTATTAGTTTTCCTCATAAATGATTGGCTTTCAAAGAGAGGCGCTTTGATCAGCCCAGCAGGAACACGCACTGTTAGCTAATAATGGTCCAATCGTCTCCAAGGTGGAGAGGTGGAAGGAGACCAGGAGAACACGCACTGTTAGCTAATAATGGTCCAATCGTCTCCAAGGTGGAGAGGTGGAAGGAGACCAGGAGAACACGCACTGTTAGCTAATAATGGTCCAATCGTCTCCAAGGTGGAGAGGTGGAAGGAGACCAGGAGAACACGCACAGTTAGCTAATAATGGTCCAATCGTCTCCAAGGTGGAGAGGTGGATGGTGGAAGGAGACCAGGAGAACACGCACAGTTAGCTAATAATGGTCCAATCGTCTCCAAGGTGGAGAGGTGGATGGTGGAAGGAGAACACAAGGTAGTAAAAGGACATATTAACAGGTTTAACAACAGGAGAGTCTCCCTCCGCCCCAAGGCCACACTATAACAGGTTTAACAACAGGAGAGTCTCCCTTCACCCCAAGGCCACACTATAACAGGTTTAACAACAGGAGAGTCTCCCTCCGCCCCAAGGCCACACTATAACAGGTTTAACAACAGGAGAGTCTCTCTTCACCCCAAGGCTACACTATAACAGGTTTAACAACAGGAGAGTCTCCCTCCACCCCAAGGCCACACTATAACAGGTTTAACAACAGGAGAGTCTCCCTTCACCAAGGCCACACTATAACAGGTTTAACAACAGGAGAGTCTCACTTCACCCCAAGGCCACACTATAACAGGTTTAACAACAAGAGAGTCTCCCTCCACCCCAAGGCTACACTATAACAGGTTTAACAACAGGAGAGTCTCCCTCCACCCCAAGGCCACACTATAACAGGTTTAACAACAGGAGAGTCTCCCTCCACCCCAAGGCCACACTATAATAGATATTTCAACAAGAGAGACTCCCTTCACCCCAAGGCCACACTATAACAGGTTTAACAACAGGAGAGTCTCCCTTCACCCCAAGGCCACACTATAATAGATATTTCAACAAGAGAGACTCCCTTCACCCCAAGGCCACACTATAATAGATATTTCAACAAGAGAGACTCCCTTCACCCCAAGGCCACACTATAATAGATATTTCAACAAGAGAGACCCCCTTCACCCCAAGGCCACACTATAATAGGTTTTCAACAAGAGAGACTCCCTTCACCCCAAGGCCACACTATAACAGGTTTAACAACAGGAGAGTCTCCCTTCACCCCAAGGCCACACTATAACAGGTTTAACAACAGGAGAGTCTCCCTTCACCCCAAGGCCACACTATAACAGGTTTAACAACAGGAGAGTCTCCCTCCACCCCAAGGCCACACTATAACAGGTTTAACAACAGGAGAGTCTCCCTTCACCCCAAGGCCACACTATAACAGGTTTAACAACAAGAGAGACTCCCTCCACCCCAAGGCCACACTATAACAGGTTTAACAACAGGAGAGACTCCCTCCACCCCAAGGCCACACTATAACAGGTTTAACAACAGGAGAGTCTCCCTCCACCCCAAGGCCACACTATAATAGATATTTCAACAAGAGAGACTCCCTTCACCCCAAGGCCACACTATAACAGGTTTAACAACAGGAGAGTCTCCCTTCACCCCAAGGCCACACTATAATAGATATTTCAACAAGAGAGACTCCCTTCACCCCAAGGCCACACTATAATAGATATTTCAACAAGAGAGACCCCCTTCACCCCAAGGCCACACTATAATAGGTTTTCAACAAGAGAGACTCCCTTCACCCCAAGGCCACACTATAACAGGTTTAACAACAGGAGAGTCTCCCTTCACCCCAAGGCCACACTATAACAGGTTTAACAACAGGAGAGTCTCCCTTCACCCCAAGGCCACACTATAACAGGTTTAACAACAGGAGAGTCTCCCTCCACCCCAAGGCCACACTATAACAGGTTTAACAACAGGAGAGTCTCCCTTCACCCCAAGGCCACACTATAACAGGTTTAACAACAGGAGAGACTCCCTCCACCCCAAGGCCACACTATAACAGCATGAAATAAAGGCACATTGTGTATTTCTAATAGGTGCTAATTACACACACACATACTGCAGTAGCCATAAGCTCACCATGGTCACACATTGTGTATTTCTAATAGGTGCTAATTACACACACACATACTGCAGTAGCCATAAGCTCACCATGGTCACACATTGTTTATTTCTAATAGGTGCTAATTACACACACACATACTGCAGTAGCCATAAGCTCACCATGGTCACACATTGTGTATTTCTAATAGGTGCTAATTACACACACACATACTGCAGTAGCCATAAGCTCACCATGGTCACACATTGTGTATTTCTAATAGGTGCTAATTACACACACACATACTGCAGTAGCCATAAGCTCACCATGGTCACAAATTGTGCATTTCTAATAGGTGTCTGTCTTTATTTCACAGTCGCAGCGATTCTGATTGGGAGCCAAGCTGCAAATCCCCCACTGAAGCTGGTCCATCCAGCTGGACCCCTGCTGTATCCGGCACCACACCTACTCCCGCCCGGCCATCAAGGGGTGGTAAGCCGGCGTCAAGGAAGCGGAGGAAGGGCAGCGTGGAACCGTCCAGCGTGGAACCTGCCAGAGCGGAGGAGGACCGTTGGCACACTGTTCTTGAGGAGGATGTGGCCCCACCAACTCCACTTTTCCGCCCAAAACGCCCAGTAGGCCCTCAATTGGACCTGACTTCCAAATACACCCCCATGCAACTTTTCCAGTTGTTCTTCACCTCGGCAGTTCTTGATACCCTGGTGATGAACACTAATAGATATGGGGCAAAGAAGCAGGAGAAATGGAAGGACATTTCCATTTCAGAACTGTTTTGCTACCTGTCCATGGTCATTTACATGGGGGTGGTGAAGCTGAAGAACCTCAAACACTACTGGAAAACTGCACCACTCTATCAACTGCCTTTCCCCTCAACGGTCATGTCTTGTACTAGGTTTCTGACAATTTCGCGGGCACTTCACATTAGTGACCCAGAGGTTGATAAGGACAACGAGGCGAAACGAGGCACAGCAGGGTTTGATAAGCTCTGCAAGATCAAACCTCTCTACCACGATATCGTTGAGGCATGCAAGACATATTTTCAGCCCGCCCAGAACCTTTCCATAGATGAGAGAATGGTAGCCTCAAAGGCCAGAATTGGCCTAAAACAGTACATGCGCAACAAACCCACAAAATGGGGTTACAAGCTGTTTGTTTTGGCCGATTCTGCGTGTGCATACACGTGCAATTTTTTTGTCTATGAGGGGAAGAACACTTGTGCGAGCGGTAAGGGACTCAGTTATGATTCTGTGATGCAGTTATTAGATTTCCAGCTGCTGGGGAAGGGCTACAAACTATTTGTAGACAACTTCTACACAAGCCCTACCCTGTTCACAGACCTGAGGAAGCTGGAGATGTGGGCCTGTGGCACCATTCGGACCAACCGAGTGGGTTTTCCAAAAACCAGGGTAAATGACATGCCTAAGCGGGCTGAGCGGGGTACCATGAGATGGATCCGTGAAGATGGCCTGCTGTTTGTGAAGTGGATGGACACTCGCGAAGTGGTGATGTGTTCCACTATTCACAAGTCGTTCGGTGGGGATCACGTTGTTCGCCGTTTGAAAGGTCCTACAGGCGCTTGGACTGCCAGAAATGTCCCCATTCCAGATGCTGTGAGGGATTACAACAAGAGCATGGGGGGTGTAGACCTATCCGATGCACTGATAGGATATTATAACGTCCTTCATAAAACCATGAAGTGGTACAAAACACTATTCTATCATTTTATTGACATTGCTGTGGTGAATTCCTTCATCCTCCAGAAGGAAATGGCCAAGAGCTGTGGACAGCCCCCCATCTCACAGCTAGCCTTTAGGGAGCAGCTCATCCAGGAGCTTGCTAACTACAGCAAGAACACTGTAGCACCTTCTGTCCCCTCTACCTCTGTCCCTTCTGCTCCAACCAGCGGCACGCACATGCTGAGGTTCATCATTGCAGGCAGGGATGTGCCTCGGGGGAAAAGGGGCACAGTAGGGCGGCTTCGTTGTGCCCTGTGCCACAAGAAGTCCCCTGTCACCTGCAACACCTGTGCTGTGACCCTCTGTTTCACACCAGAGAGAAACTGCTATGGGATATGGCATCGGGAGCGCAACATTGTGTAGAGGACAGAGTCTTCACATGATTGAACATTTGAAGTGTAAATAGTTCCCCTTGTTATTATTATTTTTTTTTTAAATATTCATTTTTTTCCTTGAATTTTTCAAATATATATTTTTGGGGGTATGTTACAATAATTGTTTTGTATTTTGTATATAGGTTTTGTATCATTGTATCATTGTACCAATTCGGCCACTTGGGTACATTTGGGAAACTTGTGAGGGACACCTGGTTGACCTCATGCTCAATGGCATGTACCTCACTCATTCCTGAATGTATCCATCTGAAATTTTGGTAAAATACTGTTGCCTACCTATGTTCTCATTTGAAATGATCCCCAGTATCATAACTGAATGTTTGGCCTTTCTTGTTGATTTTTAAAGATGCAACATCAGTAAAAGAACAAAAAACGTCTGTTGATTTCCTTGTATTTTCTTCTACCAGATCTATTGTGTTATATTCTCCTACATTCAATTCACATTTACACAAACTTCAGAATGTTTCCTTTCAAATGATACCAAGAATATGCATATCCTTCCTTCTAGGCCTGAGCTGCAAGCAGTTAGATTAGGGTATGTTTTCAGGCGGAAATTGAGAAAAAGGGGGGTCATCCCCAACAGGTCAATTAATTAACAACAAGAGAGACTCCCTCCACCCCAAGGCCACACTATAACAGGTTTAACAACAGGAGAGACTCCCTTCACCCCAAGGCCACACTATAACAGGTTTAACAACAGGAGAGCCTCCCTCCACCCCAAGGCCACACTATAACAGGTTTAACAACAGGAGAGTCTCCCTCCACCCCAAGGCCACACTATAACAGGTTTAACAACAAGAGAGTCTCACTTCACCAAGAACATGGTTTTATCCCAGCTATATAACACTATAACAGGTTAAACAACAAGAACATGGTTTTATCCCAGCTATATAACACTGTGGGTTCAGCTGATAGATTTCTTCCATTTAGAAGCACTAACTCCAGCCTGAGACATAACTATAGTGATTAGTTTAATGTGCTGTGATAGGGTTTTGATCCACCACATACAGTTAATGGAACCACCACACTGTAATGTAATCCGCTTTATTAAAGGGATGTGGTGCAGGAACCACCACACTGTAATGTAATCAGCTTTATTAAAGGGATGTGGTGCAGGAACCACCACACTGTAATGTAATCCGCTTTATTAAAGGGATGTGGTGCAGCAACCGTAGGTCAGGGTCTTTCTTCAATTCTACACGTTGTCTTCATTTGACACTTTGGTCGTTTAGCAGACGCTCTCATCCAGAGAGACTTAGTCAGTGTATTCACCTTAAAACTTCTCTAGGATAGGGGGCAGCATTTTCCCTTTTGGATAAATAGCGGGCCCAATTTCAATTTCCTTCTACTCATCCCCAGAATATAATATATGCATATTATTAGTAGATTTGAATAGAAAACACTCTGAAGTTTCTAAAACTGTTTGAATCATGTCTGTGAATATAACAGAACTTATGTAGCAGGCAAAACCCCGTGGACTAACCATTCAGATGTTTTTGTTTTGAGGTCACTGTCTGTTCAATGAGTTTTCATTGGGATACGAGATTTCTAAGGGACTTGTTTGCAGTTCCTACCGCTTCCACTGGATGTCACTAGTCTTTGGAAATTGGTTGAGGTTATTCCTTTGTGCAATGACGAAGTACGGCCATCTTGAATCAGTGTAACGTTATGTGTACTGTTTGAGAGTTGCGCAAGACTAGAAAAGTAGCGTTAGTTTGTTGTCCTCCTGTATTGAAAACAGATAGACCCGTCTTCAATTTGATCGATTATTAACGTTTAAAAATACCTAAAGTTGTATTACAAAAGTAGTTTGAAATGTTTTGGCAAAGTTTACACGTAACTTTTGAGATTTTTCCAGCGAAAGATAGCTTTCACAAAAACCAGAAATAGAGATAAAATTAATCACTAACCTTTGATTATCTTCATCAGATGACACTCATAGGACTTCATGTTACACAATACATGCATGTGTTGTTTGATAAAGTTCATATTTATATAAAAAATCTGAGTTTACTTTGGCGCGTTAGATTCACTAGTTGCAAAAACATCAAGTGATTTTGCATAGCTACATCGTTTCAACAGAAATACTCATCATAAATGTAGATGATAATACAAGTTATACACATAGAATTATAGATATACCTCTCCTTAATGCAACCGCTGTGTCAGATAAAAAAAAAAAAATACGGAAAAATAAACCATGCAATAATCTGAGACGGAGCTAAGAACAATAGCCAAATTAGCCGCCATGTTGGGGTCAACAGAAACCAGAAAATATATGATAAATGTTTCCTTACCTTTGATGTCCTTAATCAGAATGCAGTCCTAGGAATCCCAGGTCCACAATAAATGCTTGATTTGTTCGATAATGTCCGTTATTTATGTCCAATTAGCTACTTTCGAATTGTTTACCAAATCCCCTAACCAAAGTCTCAAAGCGCGACCACTATAACGTGACGAAATGTTCAAAAGTTCCGTTACAGTCAGTAGAAACATGTAAAACGATGTACTGAATCAATCTTTTTAGAATGTTGTTAACATACATCTTGAATAACGTTCCAACCGGAGAATTACATCGACTTCAATTGACCGATGGAACGGAGCTCACTCTCACTTGAACGCGCCAGTTCAATGCTGGGCACCTCATGGAGGTGATTACTCATTCCTGTCTCCTTCGGCCCCCTTCACATTAAAGATCAGACAAAGTTCTATTGACTGTTGACATCTAGTGGAAGCCGTAGGAAGTGAAAACCCATCAATATCTCTCTGTATTTTCAATGAGAGCTTGGTTGAAAATATGGCACCCCCAGAAAATATCCAAACAGGAAGTGGAACTTCTCAGGTTTTTGCCTGCCATATGAGTTCTGCTTTTCTCACAGACATAATTCAAACAGTTTTAGAAACTTCAGAGTGTTTTCTATCCAATACTACTAATAATATGCATATATTAGCAACTATGACATAGGAATAGGCCGTTTACTTTGGGCACCTCTGTGCACCTTTCATCCAAGCTACTCAATACTGCCCCTTCAGCCATAAGAAGTTAAACTACTTCCCCTTGGTTCTACCTGGCCCTGGTTGACCTGTCCTGTTATATATTACACAGGGTCTGGTTCATCTGTCCTGTTATATATTACACAGGGTCTGGTTGATCTGTCCTGTTATATATTACACAGGGTCTGATTCATCTGTCCTGTTATATATTACACAGGGTCTGGTTGAACTGTCATGTTATATATTACACAGGGTCTGGTTGAACTGTCATGTTATATAATACACAGGGTCTGGTTGATCTGTCCTGTTATATATTACACAGGGTCTGGTTGATCTGTCCTGTTATATATTACACAGGGTCTGGTTGATCTGTCCTGTTATATATTACACAGGGTCTGGTTGATTTGTCCTGTTATATATTACACAGGGTCTGGTTGATCTGTCATGTTATATATTACACAGGGTCTGGTTGATCTGTCCTGTTATATATTACACAGGGTCTGGTTGATACAGGGTCTGTATCTGTCCTGTTATATATTACACAGGGTCTGGTTGATCTGTCCTGTTATATATTACACAGGGTCTGGTTGATCTGTCCTGTTATATATTACACAGGGTCTGGTTGATCTGTCATGTTATATAATACACAGGGTCTGGTTGATCTGTCCTGTTATATATTACACAGGGTCTGGTTGATCTGTCCTGTTATATATTACACAGGGTCTGGTTGATCTGTCCTGTTATATATTACACAGGGTCTGGTTGATTTGTCCTGTTATATATTACACAGGGTCTGGTTGATCTGTCATGTTATATATTACACAGGGTCTGTATCTGTCCTGTTATATATTACACAGGGTCTGGTTGATCTGTCCTGTTATATATTACACAGGGTCTGGTTGATACAGGGTCTGTATCTGTCCTGTTATATATTACACAGGGTCTGGTTGATCTGTCCTGTTATATATTACACAGGGTCTGGTTGATCTGTCCTGTTATATATTACACAGGGTCTGGTTAATCTGTCCTGTTATATATTACACAGGGTCTGGTTGATCTGTCCTGTTATATATTACACAGGGTCTGTATCTGATCATGATACTCCCTCTTTAGCGTGAAGTTCTGAACAACTGAATGTATGTATCTTAGAAATAGTTTTCACACCCAAACTTCATGCGTGGGAACTCAAATGTGCTGATCAAAAATAACACGTTCGCTGTGGTAGAACGTTCATTTTGATTGCCAATTTTCTGCATTTATCCGAGTGCAATCAGGTAGCTTTGCTTTCAGACGTGTCCGTGTAAATATGATCATTAGGGAAATTGTTATGTTTGCAAAGGATGTAAAGTCTGAAAACAAGCTATTATGTTGTTTGCCTTATTGTTTGCATATAACCACACTCAATGAGAAGAAAAGTAGTTAGCTTTTCTTCTCATAAATTCAGCCACTACTCAGCATAAATTCAGCCACTACTCAGCAGGTCTTGTCTGGCTAATAGCCTACACAAATGAGCTGCAATATTCGAGGTAGATTTAATTAAATCCAACTTGAGACTCCCCTTGTCTCCTGAAGTCCTCCTGAAGAGGATTGTCAGTGTCCTTGTTATAATCTGAACTGTACATTGTGCTCTCTAGCCTTGCTACATCTCTCTCTGTCTCTCTATTCATCTCTCTCTCTCTGTAGGTAACCCCCTTTCCCTTTCATCGCTCTCTCTCTCTCTCTCTCTCTCTCCCAGTGACACTCTGAAACCCCCACCCTCACTCTTCTTTCTCCCTCTCCATCTCTCTCTCTCTCCATCTCTCTCTCTCCCTCACTGACACTCTCAACCCACGCCCTCACTCTGTCTCTCTCTCTCTCCATCTCTCTCTCTCCCTCAATGACACTCTCAACCCACGCCCTCACTCTGTCTCTCTCTCTCATCTCATCTCTCGCTCTCCCTCAATGACACTCTCAACCCACGCCCTCACTCTGTATCTCTCTCTCATCTCTCGCTCTCCCCCAGTGACACTCAACCCCCGCCCCCTCTCTCTCTCTCTCTCTCTCTCTCTCTCTCTCTCTCTCTCTCTCTCTCTCTCTCTCTCTCTCTCTCTCTCTCTCTCTCTCTCTCTCTCTCTCTCTCTCTCTCTCTCTCATCTCTCTCTCTCATCTCTCTCGCTCTCATCTCTCTCTCTCTCTCTCCCCCTCTCCTCTCTCTCTCTCTCTCCCCCAGTGACACTCTCAACCCCCGCCCTCTCTCTCTGTCACTCTCATTCTATTGCTCTCGCTCCGTCTTTCCCCCTCTCTGCTTTTCTCTCTCCCTCTTTCTCATTAACACACGTTTATTGTTCTCCACCAGCACAAAAGCTGTTTCACCTTTGACACATCTGTGTAATTACTCTATTCACAACTAGGTCGAGGGCAGATGACTGCTGCTATTGAGACACCCACACAACCACGAGGGTTATTGACAAGCTGCTACAGAGACACCCACACAACCACGAGGGTTATTGACAAGCTGCTACAGAGACACCCACACAACCACAAGGGTTATTGACAAGCTGCTATTGAGACACCCACACAACCACGAGGGTTATTGACAAGCTGCTACAGAGACACCCACACAACCACGAGGGTTATTGACAAGCTGCTACAGAGACACCCACACAACCACAAGGGTTATTGACAAGCTGCTACAGAGACACCCACACAACCACAAGGGTTATTGACAAGCTGCTATAGAGACACCCACACAACCACAAGGGTTATTGACAAGCTGCTATAGAGACACCCACACAACCACAAGGGTTATTGACAAGCTGCTATTGAGACACCCACACAACCACAAGGGTTATTGACAAGCTGCTACAGAGACACCCACACAACCACGAGGGTTATTGACAAGCTGCTACAGAGACACCCACACAACCACGAGGGTTATTGACAAGCTGCTACAGAGACACCCACACAACCACGAGGGTTATTGACAAGCTGCTACAGAGACACCCACACAACCACGAGGGTTATTGACAAGCTGCTACAGAGACACCCACACAACCACGAGGGTTATTGACAAGCTGCTATAGAGACACCCACACAACCACAAGGGTTATTGACAAGCTGCTACAGAGACACCCACACAACCACGAGGGTTATTGACAAGCTGCTACAGAGACACCCACACAACCACGAGGGTTATTGACAAGCTGCTATAGAGACACCCACACAACCACGAGGGTTATTGACAAGCTGCTACAGAGACACCCACACAACCACGAGGGTTATTGACAAGCTGCTACAGAGACACCCACACAACCACAAGGGTTATTGACAAGCTGCTACAGAGACACCCACACAACCACGAGGGTTATTGACAAGCTGCTACAGAGACACCCACACAACCACAAGGGTTATTGACAAGCTGCTACAGAGACACCCACACAACCACGAGGGTTATTGACAAGCTGCTACAGAGACACCCACACAACCACAAGGGTTATTGACAAGCTGACGATGAGTTACAGAAAGAAAATAACAGTTTATTAAATGCTAGTTGGTAAAGTACAAACATATTACGTTGAAGAAAGGCTGTATTGACGTGGCCCGACTATATTCAGAAAAGAGTCTCAGAGTTTTGACTTTAATATCATAAGAAATAAGATTGTCTGATTTTAAAAAGGCAAAACTGATTCTAGATCAGCACTCCTACCCTGAGACACTATGTGAATCCAGGCACATCTAGCATCAGTTTTCACTTATAGATCATCAGGAATTATAAGATTGCATCGACAGATCCTAGATCAGCATTATACAAAAATGTTTTGTGGATATGGGGCAAAGGTCTCTGACAAGCTTACTCATCACTTCTCTACCTCAGTTTACACTTGTTACACACATCTCCAGGATGAGATCGCTCTCACAGGAGGTGAGAAGGTCTTTAAAAGAGAACATCCAGGTGTGTTATTCATCATGACATGAGTGGTCTGAGAATGCTGGAACAGCAGCACTCGCTGAAATGGTCCATGTTTCATTTGTTGCCGTAAGAACATTACAACATAAAGATGATTTCAGTGAGTGGAGGTTATTTCACAGTTCATAAAGCCTTTTTAAAAACCCCTGCGCCAAAAAATACTTTGGATTATAGACTTCTGAGTCAAGCTCTGTTTTTACTGGATGGACTGAGGAAGCTCTCACAGTGGGGTGGTAATGGGTTGCATCCCAAACAGCACCCTAGTCAAAGGTAGTGCACTATATAGGGACCAAGGTGCTAAAAACACGGACAAGGGTGCCATTCACGACACAGCCAATATCTGTTTTCAAAAATAACATTTACATCCATCATGAATTAACTGAGAAAGCTCTCACAGAGGAGTGGTAATGTTGGTGTCCCAAGTGGCACCCTATTCCCTACATAGTGCACTACTTTAGACCAGAGACCTATGACACCCTATTCCCTACATAGTGCACTAATTTGACCAGAGCCAATAGGTATTGCACTAGGGACTAAAGGGGCAATTTGGGAGATAGCCAATGTCTGTTTTCAAAAAGAACATCTTGGAGGCATCCATCATGAGCGTCTTGAGACATACCGCTCTGACAGAAGGAGTGATAATATCTCTCAAAGAGAACATCCATATTTGGTATTCATCTAGACAGATATTCAGTACTTAGTCGTGCCCACGTCTCCCCTATAAAAAGAACTGAAAGAACGTCCACATGTGTTATTACAGATAATCAATAACAAACGTGTACTGCAGTGGTTGGCTTCTGTTCAAGGGAGGGTGCTTAGAGACTGCTCTCACAGCTAGGAGGTAATATATGTGTTGTAAAAGGGATGGTGCTTAGAGACTGCTCTCACAGCTAGGAGGTAATGTATGTGTTGTAAAAGGGAGAGTACTTAGAGACTGCTCTCACAGCTAGGAGGTAATGTATGTGTTGTAAAAGGGAGGGTGCTTAGAGACTGCTCTCACAGCTAGGAGGTAATGTATGTGTTGTAAAAGGGAGGGTGCTTAGAGACTGCTCTCACAGCTAGGAGGTAATGTATGTGTTGTAAAAGGGAGAGTACTTAGAGACTGCTCTCACAGCTAGGAGGTAATGTATGTGTTGTAAAAGGGAGGGTGCTTAGAGACTGCTCTCACAGCTAGGAGGTAATGTATGTGTTGTAAAAGGGAGAGTACTTAGAGACTGCTCTCACAGCTAGGAGGTAATGTATGTGTTGTAAAAGGGAGAGTACTTAGAGACTGCTCTCACAGCTAGGAGGTAATATATGTGTTGTAAAAGGGAGAGTACTTAGAGACTGCTCTCACAGCTAGGAGGTAATGTATGTGTTGTAAAAGGGAGAGTGCTTAGAGACTGCTCTCACAGCTAGGAGGTAATATATGTGTTGTAAAAGGGAGAGTGCTTAGAGACTGCTCTCACAGCTAGGAGGTAATATATGTGTTGTAAAAGGGAGGGTGCTTAGAGACTGCTCTCACAGCTAGGAGGTAATGTATGTGTTGTAAAAGGGAGAGTACTTAGAGACTGCTCTCACAGCTAGGAGGTAATGTATGTGTTGTAAAAGGGAGGGTGCTTAGAGACTGCTCTCACAGCTAGGAGGTAATGTATGTGTTGTAAAAGGGAGAGTACTTAGAGACTGCTCTCACAGCTAGGAGGTAATGTATGTGTTGTAAAAGGGAGAGTACTTAGAGACTGCTCTCACAGCTAGGAGGTAATATATGTGTTGTAAAAGGGAGAGTACTTAGAGACTGCTCTCACAGCTAGGAGGTAATATATGTGTTGTAAAAGGGAGAGTGCTTAGAGACTGCTCTCACAGCTAGGAGGTAATATATGTGTTGTAAAAGGGAGGGTGCTTAGAGACTGCTCTCACAGCTAGGAGGTAATATATGTGTTGTAAAAGGGAGGGTGCTTAGAGACTGCTCTCACAGCTAGGAGGTAATGTATGTGTTGTAAAAGGGAGGGTGCTTAGAGACTGCTCTCACAGCTAGGAGGTAACGTATGTGTTGTAAAAGGGAGGGTGCTTAGAGACTGCTCTCACAGCTAGGAGGTAATGTATGTGTTGTAAAAGCTGCATTTTATTACACCCGGCCGCGTTGGAAACAACAGCCCCAGCTAGCGACACCTCAAAGTGTTGAGTGTTTCTCCACGCAGTTCGTACTTAATAAGCAACAAGGCCTGAGGGGGTGTGGTATATGGCCAATATACCGCGGCTAAGGGCTGTTCTTTGGCACAACGCAACGTAAATCGAAAACATAAATCTAAGTAATCCACCAAAAGTAATTATTTATCACGAGAGGGTCATAAACAATAACTAGTAATGCTGCATACTGTTTGAAAGGTTAAAATATCACCTTTCTAGATTTATAAAATACATACATTGTTGAGGTGTCGTCACTGTTGAGGACACAAGCTCAAGTACACAGCACAAATGTGATACACACATAAAATATGAAATATTCTATATGATGCATTTCCTATTCAACAAAACTGAATGAATAAGGCTTGAATTGACTTATGCTTTCTAAACATAGCATAATCAAAATATTAAACGACTAACTATAAGATTTCACCTTCCTTATAACTGTAAAATACACAATTGTATGTTTAATGTTAGAAAACATTTTCAGATTTTCTAAACGTCTTTCTTGATCAAAACGTCTCTGTGAATGTCTCACGGAGCTCTAGCTTGACTTCCTGAACTCGTTAGGATTAATGAGTATACATCGATCGCTCCATGTGCTCCGGAGATGAAAACACTCTCTGTTGCTGCGCTAAGATGTAACGATTACAAGCATGTGCTTTGTCAATGGCTGAGATGTAGGGTTCAGCCAGAGGTTGAATGACATGGAAGGAGTGATATCTCAGCTTCAAGTGGTTTCAGATTTCACACATCCTACTTCACACAGGCTCAGAAAAATACTACTGTGTCCATGGGAACCAGGGCTGTTGCTCAATGCAAGTCATTTCGATCTACAGTATTCACATATCGATTTCTAAGCTAAAATGCTGGTCAGAACTGGTACCAGAACCACATACATCTAAGAGGATTTATAGTTCTACTCCAGTCTCCTTTTCAGCTCATTTATCACCTGACTCACTTAACAGAATGTACATCTCAGTAGGTGGTCCAGGTGTCCTCTGACATGACACAAGTGGTGGGGGGGGTATGTTGCTCAGGCAAGGGGAGGCCGACGACAGATTCCACCATCAGAACAACACCACAAAGTTTTCAATTGTGTCTAAAATAAACACTATTTTGCTCAAAAATGTAATTTTTTACACTTAAAGACAAAATCCACCCAAAACCACTCATTCCTTTAAATTACAGTGTTAAATAACACGAATATGTGAGAACGATATTTTTTGTGAACAAATGTTTCATTTTCAAATCAAACTTTGTCACATTCGCCAAATACAACAAGTGTAGACCTTACCATGAAATGCTTACTCACAAGCCCAACAGTGCAGTTCAAGAAGAGTTTAGAAAATACTTACCAAATAGACTAAAATAAAAAACTATTATTAAGTAATGGTCACTGAGTCACCTCTCTAAAACAGACTATTATTAAGTAATGGTCACTGAGTCACCTCTCTAAAACAGACTATTATTAAGTAATGGTCACTGAGTCACCTCTAAAACAGACTATTATTAAGTAATGGTCACTGAGTCACCTCTAAAACAGACTATTATTAAGTAATTGTCACGTTCCTGACCGGTTTTCTGTTATTTTGTATGTGTTTGACGGTCAGGGCGTGAGTTTGGGTGGGTAGTCTATGTTATGTGTTTCTATGTTGGTTAAAGTGTGACCTGATATGGCTCTCAATTAGAGGCAGGTGGTTTTCATTTCCTCTGATTGAGAGCCATATTAAGGTAGGTGTTTTCACATTGTTTGTTGTGGGTGGTTGTTTCCTGTATCTGTGTTTGTTGCACCATACTGGACTGTATCGTTCGTTCGTTTGTTTGTAGTCAGTACTGGTTCGTTCGTTCTTCGTTACGTGTAAGTTCGTAGTCCAGGTCTGTCTACTTCGTTTGTTGTTTTGTATTGTTGTTCAAGAGTTTTTCCATCTTCGTCTGTTCCTTGTAATAAATAATATGTATAACTCCAACGCTGCATTTTGGTCTAATCCTTGCTACTCCTCTTCGGATGAAGAGAAGGAGGAAGCCCGTTACAGAACCACCCACCGAACCAGGACCAAGCAGTGGAATACTAAACAGGAAGGGACATGGGAGGACGTGTTAAACGGCAAGGGTTGCTACACATGGGAGGAGATCCTGGCTGGAAGGGATCGCCTCCCATGGGAACAGCTGGAGGCAGTGAGGAGAGCAGAGGCAACCGGAGAGAGGAACCAAAGATATGAAGGTACGCGGCTAGCACGGAAGCCCGTGAAGAAACCCCAAACACTTCTTGGGGGGGGCTAAGAGGTAGTGGGCCGAGGGCAGGTAGGAGACCTGCGCCCACTTCCCAGGCTAACCGTGGAGAGCGGGAGTACGGGCAGACACCGTGTTACGCAGTAGAGCGCACGGTGTCTCCTGTACGTGTTCATAGCCCGGTGCGGGTTATTCCACCTCCCCGCACTGGTAGGGCTAGATTGGGCATTGAGCCAAGTGCCATGAAGCCGGCTCTTCATATATGGCCTCCAGTACGTCTCCTTGGGCCGGCTTACATGGCACCAGCCTTACGCATGGTGTCCCCGGTTCGCCTACATAGCCCGGTGCGGCTTATTCCACCTCCCCGCACTGGTTGGGCGACGGGGAGCATTCAACCAGGTAAGGTTGGGCAGGCTCGGTGCTCAAGGGAGCCAGTACGCCTGCACGGTCCGGTATTTCCGGCGCCACCTCCCCGCCCCAGCCCAGTACCACCAGTGCCTACTCCACGCACCAGGCTTCCAGTGCGTTTCCAGAGCCCTGTTCCTCCTCCACGCACTCTCCCTATGGTGCGTGTCTCCAGCCCAGTGCCTCCAGTTCCGGCACCACGCACTAAGCCACCTGTGCGTCTCCAGAGCCCTGTACACACTGTTTCTTCTCCCCGTACTCGTCCTGATGTGCGTGCCCTCAACCCGGTGCCACCAGTGCCGGTACCACGCACCAGGTCCATAGTGCGTTTTGAGAGTCCCGTGTGCCCTGTCCCTGCTCCCCGTACTAGCCTGAAGGTGCGTGTCCTTAGCCCGGTGCCTCCAGTTCCGGCACCACGCACCAGGCCTACAGTGCGCCTCATCCGGTCTGAGCCATCCGTCTCCCCAGCGCCATCTGAGCCATCCGTCTCCCCAGCGCCATCTGAGCTATCCGTCTCCCCAGCGCTATCTGAGCCATCCGTCTGCCCAGTGCCGTCTGAGCCATCCGTCTGTCCCGAGCCATTAGAGCCGCCCGTCTGTCCCGAGCCGTCAGAGCCGTTAGTCAGTCAGGAGCCGCTAGAGCCATTTGTCAGTCAGGATCTGCCAGAGCCGCCAACCAGACAGGATCTGCCAGAGCCGCCAACCAGACAGGATCTGCCAGAGCCGTCAGCGAGCCATGAGCGTCCAGAGCCGTCAGCCAGCCATGAGCGTCCAAAGCCGTCAGCCAGTCATGAGCGTCCAGAGCCGTCAGCTAACCATGAGCGTCCAGAGCCGTCAGCGAGCCATGAGCGTCCAGAGCCGTCAGCCAGCCATGAGCGTCCAGAGCCGTCAGCCAGCCATGAGCGTCCAGAGCCGTCAGCTAACCATGAGCGTCCAGAGCCGTCAGCGAGCCATGAGCGTCCAGAGCCGTCAGCCAGCCATGAGCGTCCAGAGCCGTCAGCCAGCCATGAGCGTCCAGAGCCGTCAGCCAGCCATGAGCGTCCAGAGCCGTCAGCTAGCCATGAGCGTCCAGAGCCGTCAGCCAGTCATGAGTTGTCCTTAAGCCCAGAGCGGCTATTTATCCAGAACTGCCCCTCAGTCCAGAGCTGTCTCTCTGTCCGGATCTGCTCTTCAGTCCGGAGTTGCCCCTCTATCCTGAGCTACCTCTCTATCCTGACCTACCTCTCTGTCCTGAGCTATCTCTACCTTATCCCGGTGCTGCCCCTTGTCCCGGTGCTGCCCCTTATCTTAAGGTTACCCTTTAAATTAAGTGGGTGTAAAATGAGGGTGGTCATTCTAAGGGGGAGAAGTAAGCTGGGTTTGACTATGGTGGGGTGGGGACCTCGCCCAGAGCCTGAGCCACCACCGTGGTCAGACGCCCACCCAGACCCTCCCCTTGACTTTGGTGGTGCGTTCGGAGTACGCACCTTGAGGGGGGGGGGGTTATGTCACGTTCCTGACTGGTTTTCTGTTATTTTGTATATGTTTGACGGTCAGGGCGTGAGTTTGGGTGGGTAGTCTATGTTATGTGTTTCTATGTTGGTTAAAGGGTGACCTGATATGGCTCTCAATTAGAGGCAGGTGGTTTTAATTTCCTCTGATTGAGAGCCATATTAAGGTAGGTGTTTTCACATTGTTTGTTGTGGGTGATTGTTTCCTGTATCTGTGTTTGTTGCACCATACGGGACTGTATCGTTCGTTCGTTTGTTTGTAGTCAGTACTGGTTCGTTCGTTCTTCGTTACGTGTAAGTTCGTAGTCCAGGTCTGTCTACTTCGTTTGTTGTTTTGTATTGTTGTTCAAGAGTTTTTCCATCTTTGTCTGTTCCTTGTAATAAATAATATGTATAACTCCAACGCTGCATTTTGGTCTAATCCTTGCTACTCCTCTTCGGATGAAGAGAAGGAGGAAGCCCGTTACAGTAATGGTCACTGAGTCACCTCAAACACATCGAAATCATCAATCATTCAATTGCATTTATCATATATTGACATCATGTATTTCACCAATAACCAGGTATATGTAATATTTCCAATCTAGTATTCGACTATGTCATATTCAAATTTGTATATATATTTTAGAGTGAGTGAGGTGCCACTTACTTATTAGAGGGAAACCACACCAGTGAATGCCATTTAATTACAGACTTAGATTAAACAGTTGTCTGTTTACCTTGTTTAATTTGGAGCTCTGGCACCATGGTGTAGAATCTCCTCCAACCGGGGTGGACACTCACTCCAGGCAAGCTCGCCAAATGCCGGGGTAGGTTCCTTGCCAATCATTGGCTTATTGTTGAAATCAGCAGTCAAACAATATCTTATTTAAGTAAATCAATCAAACCTTTATTAATGCAATTGCAGACAGAAGTTGACAATGGAAACACTATGTTTGTTTCAGAGTAAGTTCTGCAAAATAAAAAAGGTCAAAGTTGCTCAAAGTCAAAGTCAAAGTCAACACCTTCTACTCATGAAACCAAGCCCATGCATATACAGTTATACAAAGTTGCAGGAGAAAACAGTAGTCCAGTGTTTTCTAAGAGCTCAGCAGTAACTTTCCATTCCTGTGTGGCTTACAGTGATATGTCTGACTTGTATCTTATCTATTTACTCCCCTGCAGGGGTCTGGGTCTCTGTATCTCTTTTAGCCTTGAGGCTCTTTCTCACAGACACCCTGTTTTGACTGCAATAACTCACACATCTCTCAGACCGTTTCTTATAAGAGGCAGAGACTAGAAAAGAACTGTGGAACAGTATTAAACCTTATAATGCATATGTATATATATATTGTTAATCTGTAGTCTAGGATCCTGTACATGTAGTGGGGGAGGGGTCTTATAGCCCTTCCCCTTCTATTAATACAACATAAGCATAATCAATTATTATAATACATCAATCATTTGGTGCAGCCCCTATCATGACCCCAAGGTGACCCTCATCACACTGTGATGTATTTAGAATTCAAGACACACTTAACCAGCATGGCTAACACAGCATTCTGCAGCGATACGCCATCCCATCTGGTTTGCGCTTAGTAGGACTATCATTTGTTTTCAACAGGACAATAACCCAACACACCTCCAGGCTGTGTAAGGGATATTTGACCAAGAAGGAGAGTGATGGCATGCTGCATCAGATGACCTGGCCTCAACAATCCCCCATCATCAACCAAATTGACATGGATTGGGATGAGTGGGACTGCAGAGTGAAGGGGAAGCAGCTACCCAGTCCTAACAAGCAGGGCTAGCCATCTATCAAACATACCCAGTCCTAACCAGCAGGGCTAGCCATCTATCAAACATACCCAGTCCTAACCAACAGGGCTAGCCATCTATCCAGCATACCCAGTCCTAATCAGCAGGGCTGGCCATCTATCAAACATACCCAGTCCTAACCAACAGGGCTAGCCATCTATCAAACATACCCAGCCCTAACCAGCAGGGCTAGCCATCTATCAAACATACCCAGTCCTAACCAGCAGGGCTAGCCATCTATCAAACATACCCAGTCCTAACCAGCAGGGCTAGCCATCTATTAAACATACCCAGTCCTAACCAGCAGGGCTGGCCTTCTATCAAACATACCCAGTCCTAACTAGCAGGGCTAGCCATCTATCAAACATACCCAGTCCTAACCAGCAGGGCTGGCCATCTATCAAACATACCCAGTCCTAACTAGCAGGGCTAGCCTTCTATCAAACATACCCAGTCCTAACCAGCAGAGCTAGCCATCTATCAAACATACCCAGTCCTAACTAGCAGGGCTAGCCTTCTATCAAACATACCCAGTCCTAACCAGCAGGGCTAGCCATCTATCCAACATACCCAGTCCTAACTAGCAGGGCTAGCCATCTATCAAACATACCCAGTCCTAACCAGCAGGGCTGGCCATCTATCAAACATACCCAGTCCTAACTAGCAGGGCTAGCCTTCTATCAAACATACCCAGTCCTAACCAGCAGGGCTAGCCTTCTATCAAACATACCCAGTCCTAACTAGCAGGGCTAGCCTTCTATCAAACATACCCAGTCCTAACCAGCAGGGCTAGCCTTCTATCAAACATACCCAGTCCTAACTAGCAGGGCTAGCCATCTATCAAACATACCCAGTCCTAACCAGCAGGGCTAGCCATCTATCAAACATACCCAGTCCTAACCAGCAGGGCCAGCCATCTATCAAACATACCCAGTCCTAACCAGCAGGGCTAGCCATCTATCAAACATACCCAGTCCTAACCAGCAGGGCTAGCCAGCTGTCAGTGCTTCTACAGCATTGTCTAAGCTAATGAGCTGTTACAGAACACGACATGTATAGCTACACAGGTTTATGCCGTCCTCTGACATCCACCAACCCACACACAAGTAAAACATCTCTGTCATACTTTGACATCCACCCACCCACACACAAGTAAAACATCTCTGTCATACTCTGACATCCACCCACCCACACACAAGTAAAACATCTCTGTCATACTTTGACATCCACCCATCCACACACAAGTAAAACATCTCTGCCATACTCTGACATCCACCCACAAGTAAAACATCTCTGCCATACTCTGACATCCACCCACAAGTAAAACATCTCTGCCATACTCTGACATCCACCCACAAGTAAAACATCTCTGCCGTCCTCTGACATCCACCCACAAGTAAAACATCTCTGCCATACTCTGACATCCACCCACAAGTAAAACATCTCTTCCGTCCTCTGACATCCACCCACAAGTAAAACATCTCTGCCGTCCTCTGACATCCACCCACAAGTAAAACATCTCTGCCATACTTTGACATTCACACACTGGTTGCATTACAATAATCTCTCCTTTCCCCCAAAGTGTACACTTGTTCAATGCTCTACATGGATTTGATAGAAAATGACTTGTTTGTGGAGACTCCATCCATGCTTTAAACTTGTGGGGCGTAGTGAACACATGTGCACTTCCTCCAGTGTGTAGATCAGTACTTGCCCTGTTAGCATTTTCTGTAGAAGTTGTTCACCACTGGAACCAACTTCCAGAAGGACTCACATGAGTGGCTAGTGTTGGGGACAGCTAGTGTTGGGGACAGCTAGTGTTGGGAACAGCTAGTGTTGGGGACAGCTAGTGTTGGGAACAGCTAGTGTTGGGGACAGCTAGTGTTGGGGACAGCTAGTGTTGGGGACAGCTAGTGTTGGGGACAGCTATTGTTGGGGACAGCTAGTGTTGGGGACAGCTAGTGTTGGGGACAGCTATTGTTGGGGACAGCTAGTGTTGGGGACAGCTATTGTTGGGGACAGCTATTGTTGGGGACAGCTAGTGTTGGGGACAGCTATTGTTGGGGACAGCTAGTGTTGGGGACAGCTATTGTTGGGGACAGCTAGTGTTGGGGACAGCTATTGTTGGGGACAGCTAGTGTTGGGGACAGCTAGTGTTGGGGACAGCTAGTGTTGGGGACAGCTAGTGTTGGGGACAGCTAGTGTTGGGGACAGCTATTGTTGGGGACAGCTAGTGTTGGGGACAGCTAGTGTTGGGGACAGCTAGTGTTGGGGACAGCTAGTGTTGGGGACAACTATTGTTGGGGACAGCTAGTGTTGGGGACAGCTAGTGTTGGGGACAGCTATTGTTGGGGACAGCTAGTGTTGGGGACAGCTATTGTTGGGGACAGCTAGTGTTGGGGACAGCTAGTGTTGGGGACAGCTAGTGTTGGGGACAGCTAGTGTTGGGGACAGCTAGTGTTGGGGACAGCTATTGTTGGGGACAGCTAGTGTTGGGGACAGCTAGTGTTGGGGACAGCTAGTGTTGGGGACAGCTATTGTTGGGGACAGCTAGTGTTGGGGACAGCTAGTGTTGGGGACAGCTAGTGTTGGGAACAGCTAGTGTTGGGGACAGCTAGTGTTGGGGACAGCTAGTGTTGGGGACAGCTAGTGTTGGGAACAGCTAGTGTTGGGGACAGCTAGTGTTGGGGACAGCTATTGTTGGGGACAGCTAGTGTTGGGGACAGCTATTGTTGGGGACAGCTATTGTTGGGGACAGCTAGTGTTGGGGACAGCTATTGTTGGGGACAGCTAGTGTTGGGGACAGCTATTGTTGGGGACAGCTAGTGTTGGGGACAGCTAGTGTTGGGGACAGCTAGTGTTGGGGACAGCTAGTGTTGGGGACAGCTAGTGTTGGGGACAGCTAGTGTTGGGGACAGCTAGTGTTGGGGAGATCACAGAACAAGTTACAAAGTGGTGTAACCAACAGTAGGGTTGTAGACACTGATCAACCTTTTGCTGGTACTTTTTATTGATTGCATTTCTTCAGTAACATCACTATGTTGTCATACTGAGACAGTCTCATGGTGATGAGGAACACAGCAGTAGAGAGGAGGCCTACTGCCCTGTTGGACAACAGACAGATATCAGCATGACTCTCAGTGGACCATTAATCTGACCTTCCACCTGAAGTTTGCAGTTTTCACTACTTCCCAAATGTAAAAGCATTGGATCGGTGGAGGGAGTTGGGCGACAGAGAGTTGACACCATTGGATCCTCCTACAGAGAGTTGACACCATTGGATCCTCCTACAGAGAGTTGACACCATTGGATCGGTAGAGGGAGTTGGGCGACAGAGAGTTGACACCATTGGATCGGTAGAGGGAGTTGGGCGACAGAGAGTTGACACCATTGGATCGGTAGAGGGAGTTGGGTTACAGAGAGTTGACACCATTGGATCGGTAGAGGGAGTTGGCCTACAGAGAGTTGACACCATTGGATCCTCCTACAGAGAGTTGACACCATTGGATCGGTAGAGGGAGTTGGGCGACAGAGAGTTGACACCATTGGATCGGTAGAGGGAGTTGGGCTACAGAGAGTTGACACCATTGGATCGGTAGAGGGAGTTGGGTTACAGAGAGTTGACACCATTGGATCGGTAGAGGGAGTTGGGCTACAGAGAGTTGACACCATTGGATCAGTGGAGGGAGTTGGGCTACAGAGAGTTGACACCATTGGATCAGTAGAGGGAGTTGGGCTACAGAGAGTTGACACCATTGGATCTGTAGAGGGAGTTGGGTTACAGAGAGTTGACACCATTGGATCGGTAGAGGGAGTTGGGCTACAGAGAGTTGACACCATTGGATCTGTAGAGGGAGTTGGGCTACAGAGAGATGACACCATTGGATCTGTAGAGGGAGTTGGGCTACAGAGAGTTGACACCATTGGATCTGTAGAGGGAGTTGGGCTACAGAGAGTTGACACCATTGGATCTGTAGAGGGAGTTGGGCTACAGAGAGATGACACCATTGGATCTGTAGAGGGAGTTGGGCTACAGAGAGTTGACACCATTGGATCTGTAGAGGGAGTTGGGCTACAGAGAGTTGACACCATTGGATCGGTAGAGGGAGTTGGGTTACAGAGAGTAGACACCATTGGATCGGTGGAGGGAGTTGGGCTACAGAGAGTTGACACCATTGGATCGGTGGAGGGAGTTGGGCTACAGAGAGTTGACACCATTGGATCGGTAGAGGGAGTTGGGTTACAGAGAGTTGACACCATTGGATCGGTAGAGGGAGTTGGGCGACAGGGAGTTGACACCATTGGATCTGTAGAGGGAGTTGGGCTACAGAGAGTTGACACCATTGGATCGGTAGAGGGAGTTGGGCTGTAGAGAGTTGACACCATTGGATCGGTAGAGGGAGTTGGGCTGTAGAGAGTTGACACCATTGGATCTGTAGAGGGAGTTGGGCTACAGAGAGTTGACACCATTGGATCGGTAGAGGGAGTTGGGCTACAGAGAGTTGACACCATTGGATCGGTGGAGGGAGTTGGGTTACAGAGAGTTGACACCATTGGATCGGTGGAGGGAGTTGGGCTACAGAGAGTTGACACCATTGGATCTGTAGAGGGAGTTGGGCTACAGAGAGTTGACACCATTGGATCTGTAGAGGGAGTTGGGCTACAGAGAGTTGACACCATTGGATCTGTAGAGGGAGTTGGGCTACAGAGAGTTGACACCATTGGATCGGTGGAGGGAGTTGGGCTACAGGGAGTTGACACCATATTTCTTATACCAGTCATGTCCTTTCAAATCAGTGAAGGGAAGTGCTCACTTTGGGAGAGAATTGATACTATTGGGACCCAATTTCTGGATAGGTAGCAGCACAAAGAGGGTACACATTGCCCTCTAGTGTAGAAGACATGAACTACATCCCAAACAGAGAGTCTGGCCCTGACCTAAAAGACAACAACACAAAATAAATAAAAACATTGTTTTCACAAATGAAAGGACACTTGATTGAACCCCCTACAGTCTAAGGCAGCGGTTCTTAAGCTGGATTCGATCGAACCCCAGGGGTTCGGTGAGTCAGTCTCAGGGGTTCGGCGGAGGTCAAGACACACATCCGACTCATATGATTCGTGATGACACGCCCCGCTTGGCCATCATTGGCTGCAGGTGATCATGCTACATCGCTTGGCCTATCTGTGCTGCAGGGAATTTGGTGCGCTCAGTAGTCGACTTGTGACTGTCGTGATGGTACGTCTTGTGATTTCTTTCTTAATATTTTAATCCCTTCATACTTACTATGTCGAGCAAAAAAAGAAAGTGGTCGGACGAATATGTACAATATGGATTCACATGTATAACGGAACGTGATGGGAGTCAGCGTCCTAACTGCATGATTTGCAATGCCAAGTTGAGCAATTCTAGTCTAGCACCGGCAAAACTAAGAGAACACTTCCTTAAGCTGCATGGAGATGGAAAATACAAGAACACAACGCTCGCTGAATTCAAGGTGAAGAGAGCCAGATTCGATGAAAAGGCTACTCTGCCTGTTCTCGGCTTTGTACCCATCAACAAACCGATCCTCACAGCATCGTACGAAGTTGCTTACCTGATCGCAAAGCAGGGCAAACCACACACCATTGGTGAAATACTCATAAAACCAGCTGTGTTGAAGATGGCGAATATCATGTTGGGAAAAGAGGCTGAAGTTAAGTTATCCCAAATTCCTCTTTCAAATGACACCATCAGCGACAGAATAGAGGACATGAGCAAAGACATTTTGGCTCAAGTAGTTGCAGATCTGATTTCAAGCCCGGCAAAATTCAGCCTTCAACTCGACGAGACCACAGACGTTTCCAATCTAAGCCAGCTTGCTGTATTCGTGCGCTATGTGAAAGACGACGTGATAAAGGAAGATTTTTTATTTTGTAAGCCTCTTACAACAACAACTAAGGCAGCCGATGTGAAGAAACTTGTGGATGACTTCTTCAAAGACAACAATCTTTAGTGGGATATGGTTTCTGCAGTTTGTTCGGACGAAGCTCCAGTCATGCTGGGAAGAAAGTCTGGTTTTGGTGCGCTAGTGAAAGCCGATGAACCACACATCATTGTTACGCATTGTATTCTGCACAGGCATGCGTTGGCAACAAAAACCTTGCCTCCAAAACTGGCAGAAGTATTACAAATTGTAGTGGAATGCGTGAACTATGTGCGAACTAGTGCTCTGAGGCACCGCATCTTCAGTGAGCTGTGTAAAGAAATGGGCTCTGAATTCGAGGTACTTCTGTACCATTCTAACGTTCGGTGGTTATCCCGGGGACAGGTGCTGAATCGTGTTTTTGCCGTGCGTGTGGAATTAGCCCTGTTTTTGCAAGAGCACCAACATTGTCATGCAGATTGCTTCAAAAATTCTGAGTTCATTCTCATTTTAGCGTACATGGCTGATATCTTCCCACTCAATCATCTCAATCAAAAGATGCAGGGCGGTGGAGTCAACATCATCGAAGCGGAGGAAAACCTGAAGGCTTTTCAAAAAAAGCTACCGTTATGGAAACGACGAACAGAGAACGATAACTTCGCAAACTTTCCCCTGCTGGACGACTGTGTAAGTAATATCGAAGATGTATCTGGAATCGGAGACATTTCTGTACCCGCGGAACTGAAGCAAGCAATTGACACGCACTTAGATGAGCTTGCAAAGTCTCTCGACGGACACTTCCCTACAAGAGAGTCATATCCAGCATGGGTGAGACAGCCGTTCACGTTTAGTGTTGAGACAACAGATGTCAATGATGAATACCTCGATGAAATCATTGAAATTCAGCAGAGCCAGGTTCAACAGCAACTCTTCAGAACAACAACGCTTTCAACGTTTTGGTGTCAACAAATGGTAACGTACCCTGTTATTGCTAAGAAAGCTCTGGAGATTTTCATACCGTTTGTTACAACATATCTTTGCGAGCAATCCTTTTCGAAGATGCTGGACATAAAAACGAAGAAAAGGAACAGACTTTGTTGCGAAAATGACATGAGAGTGGCACTTGCCAAGGTGAAGCCGCGCATTTCTGAACTGGTCTCTGAAAGGCAACAGCAGAAGTCACACTGATTTGCAGTAAATATTCATTATTATGTTTTTGTTTTTGTGTGAAAATCATGTTTTGATGATTTTGTTCTTTGAACACACGGTGTTGATGTTGATGCACGGTTCATTTTGTGCACCAGTAAAATATATACCTATGTTTTGAATTTGAAAAAATCATATTTTATTTTTCCAATTAAGAAGGGTTCGGTGAATGCGCATATGAAACTGGTGGGGTTCAGTACCTCCAACAGGGAGAACCACTGGTCTAAGGTCCCAGGGCTGGGTTTCTATTAAGCTAACATATGGAATTGTTTTAAGATGGTCAAATGATTTGGAATTTCAGGACCCTTGTAGGTGCAGTACATGACAGACTGGAGGCGTGATCCATCAGGAGAGACCAGCCTCACCTGTACCCGTTAGGAGAGACCAGCCTCACCTGTACCCATCAGGAGAGACCTGCCTCACCTGTACCCGTTAGGAGAGACCAGCCTGACCTGTACCCGTCAGGAGAGACCAGCCTCACCTGTACCCGTCAGGAGAGACCAGCCTGACCTGTACCCATCAGGAGAGACCAGCCTCACCTGTACCCATCAGGAGAGACCAGCCTCACCTGTACCCGTTAGGAGAGACCTGCCTCACCTGTACCCGTCAGGAGAGACCAGCCTCACCTGTACCCATCAGGAGAGACCAGCCTGACCTGTACCCATCAGGAGAGACCAGCCTCACCTGTACCCATCAGGAGAGACCAGCCTCACCTGTACCCATCAGGAGAGACCAGCCTCACCTGTACCCGTCAGGAGAGACCAGCCTGACCTGTACCCGTCAGGAGAGACCAGCCTCACCTGTACCCGTCAGGAGAGACCAGCCTCACCTGTACCCGTCAGGAGAGACCTGCCTCACCTCTACCCATCAGGAGAGACATGACTCACCTGTACCCATCAGGAGAGACCTGCCTCCCCTGTACCCATCAGGAGAGACCTGCCTACCCTGTACCCATCAGGAGAGACCTGACTCACCTGTACCCATCAGGAGAGACCTGCCTACCCTGTACCCATCAGGAGAGACCTGCCTCACCTTTACCCATCAGGAGAGACCTGCCTACCCTGTACCCGTCAGGAGAGACCTGCCTCCCCTGTACCCATCAGTAGAGACCTGCCTCCCCTGTACCCATCAGGAGAGACCTGACTCACCTGTACCCAGCTGTGTGTCCATGAATAGTGATCAGTCCATAATGCAGCCATTTCAACTCAGCGATAGACTCATTCCTACAGATCAAAAGTAAGACATTTAAAGTGATATTTCTCCCCATAATAAAAGTATATCCGACTTTCTCAGACCTCAACAAACACAGACAGTATTTCATTATGATCAATATACCAGAGACCACAGGAGGTTGGTGGTAACTTCATTGAGGAGGATGGGCTCGTAGTCAAGGCTGAAGAAGAATCTGTGACATGGTTTCCATGTGTTTGATTCCATCCGCTCTGTTCTGGTCATTATTATGAGCCGTCGTCCCCTCATCAGTCTCCTGTGTGAGAGGCTGAAGGTTTTACTGTGTGTTGAAGCCCATCAGGAGAGACGACCCACCTGTAGCCATCCGTCTGTCCATGAAGCCTGAGAGCTCTGTGCTGCAGCTGCTATAGGAGTGACATAGTGTATAAAGGAACCAGCAGGAGAGGAGGAGCTGCTGACTGTAGGCTTGGACACAATGAAACGTCCTGGAATGTGCTCTGCTCTAACAGCTACACTGCCAGGCTCAATATTAAGGAAACTGACATACCTGTCCCATCAGCCTACTCCAACAGAGTATGAGTGTATCTGGACTGGCCAGCCGGCACTCTGTCCTTCTATAGAGCCTCCTCTGACACACTGACCCACCTCCACACGTTCAGTATTCATTACAATAAGACGCTTCTAGACCCTTATTATTAATGGTATCTGTTGCTTTTATGTCTTATACTCGAAAATCGTCTTAATTCTCGCTCAAAAAACTCCCGTGGCTTATTTATCAAATTGGCATGTTTTGTTTCTAATGTCTGTGCAAGAGTGAAGGTTTCATTAAGTTGTGAGATAGTACTTTTGCACATATAACACACTGTGGCTGAGGAAAGGTACTACTCCCAATATAAGTGAACCCCAAATCAATGTTGTTCTCATCATATTTGCCCCTCTTCAATGGTCCAACGTCCCTGTCTGTTGTTCGGTGCTTTCCAGGTAAGGGGGCAGTAGCTCTTCGGCTGCATCAGATTCACAACTGTCAGTGTCCATGCTAGCTGGGCTAACAACAAATGTAGAATTACTGATGCTAGTTGGATGTGCTCGTGGAAGCAGAACAACTTGTGTCGTCGACAGGTGCAGGTGTAGTACTGCTGGTAGTAGCAATACTACCAGTAGAGCTGGTATGTGTCTCTATGGACCTTTTTAACCATTTATCCATTTCCGAGCAAACTGAATGAGCAGCAGCTACGTTTGGCTACATAGTTAGTGGAATTCCCGCGAGAGAGTAACGGTTAATGTGATTGGATGTTAATTATTTGACTAGGCTACCTGTATTTGATATTGTGTTGTTATTTCACTGAACACTAGATGGTTTAATGTTATTTTGTGAAACGAGGCTACTACTACACGTACCCCAGTTTGGGAATACCTGATCTAAATTAATAAAGCTGTTTCTCAATGAAAAACCTGATATAGTCTTGTGCCAGGTGTGATATCCCTCCTATATAGCTCGGGCTAATGTTCCTATCGACCCAGTAAGACCAGCAGGCTAGTCTTTTTTATAATATTTTTTATTGGTATGTAACTGTTATGAAAGTTGTATTGTCAATTTTGTTTTGTATTTAAACAGCACTTTAAATGTGTACATGACACTGCAACAAAATGTCCACACAGGGAAAATAAAGCCAATGATACTGTATCTGACATTCTAAACAGGTCATAGGTCAATGTAATAATTCTGTAATATAAAGTAACATAACTGATGTAAAATATACAGCAGGGTTCTCCAACTCCGGGTCCTGTAAAATATACTGCAGGGTTCTCCAACTCTGGGTCGTGTAAAATATACTGCAGGGTTCTCCAACTCTGGGTCGTGTAAAATATACTGCAGGGTTCTCCAACTCCGGGTCATGTAAAATATACAGCAGGGTTCTCCAACTCCGGGTCGTGTAAAATATACAGCAGGGTTCTCCAACTCTGGGTCGTGTAAAATATACTGCAGGGTTCTCCAACTCCGGGTCATGTAAAATATACAGCAGGGTTCTCCAACTCCGGGTCGTGTAAAATATACTGCAGGGTTCTCCAACTCCGGGTCGTGTAAAATATACTACAGGGTTCTCCAACTCCGGGTCATGTAAAATATACTGCAGGGTTCTCCAACTCCGGGTCATGTAAAATATACTGCAGGGTTCTCCAACTCCGGGTCGTGTAAAATATACTGCAGGGTTCTCCAACTCCGGGTCATATAAAATATACAGCAGGGTTCTCCAACTCCAGGTCGTGTAAAATATACTGCAGGGTTCTCCAACTCCGGGTCGTGTAAAATATACTACAGGGTTCTCCAACTCCGGGTCATATAAAATATACAGCAGGGTTCTCCAACTCCAGGTCGTGTAAAATATACTACAGGGTTCTCCATCTCCGGGTCCTGTAAAATATACTGCAGGGTTCTCCGGGTCGTGGAGAACGATGGTATCAACCTGGAATCTCCTAATCCAGTTCATCTCCTGGTTCCTCTCAAGGTTTCTTCTTTCACTCTCAACTAGAGGCAGGGCCTCCTTGTAACTTCCACCTGAGTGGGGTTCAGCCTGGGCCTGTAGTCATAAAGCTTCTCACAGTAGGACTGCTGATCTAGGATCAGTTTAGCCTTTTAGATCAAAGCAAGCATTTCCTATTGGATACGTTCAGGTAGTCCCTCCCTGTTTCAGTTAGTTTTCTTCCATTTGGTGCCTTATGATATACCCTGGTCTTAGACCTTGGTCTGCTCCTTTGTCAAAGTTTACAGAAAGCTCTAGAACCCGTAGTCATAAAGCATCTCAGAGTAGGAGTGCTGATCTAGGATCAGGTCCCCCCTGTCCATGTCATCTGATTCATTATGATCTAGGATCAGGTCTCCCCCTGTCCATGTCATCTGATTCATTACGATCTAGGATCAGGTCTCCCCCTGTCCATGTCATCTGATTCATTATGATCTAGGATCAGGTCTCCCCCTGTCCATGTCATCTGATTCATTATGATCTAGGATCAGGTCTCCCCCTGTCCATGTCATCTGATTCATTACGATCTAGGATCAGGTCTCCCCTTGTCCATGTCATCTGATTCATTATGATCTAGGATCAGGTCTCCCCCTGTCCATGTCATCTGATTCATTACGATCTAGGATCAGGTCTCCCCCTGTCCATGTCATCTGATTCATTATGGTTTCCCATTACAAAACGTTTTGTTACAGTGTGCCCTAATGAACGTGGTCCTGTTCACACTATGTTTGTAGTCATTCTGTGTGTCATTGATCCATTCCACCACTAGGTGGGGCTAGAGTATAGAGAATAACATTGATCCATTCCACCACTAGGTGGGGCTAGAGTATAGAGAATAACATTGATCCATTCCACCGCTAGGTGGGGCTAGAGTATAGAGAATAACATTGATCCATTCCACCACTAGGTGGGGCTAGAGTTTAGAGTATAACATTGATCCATTCCACCACTAGGTGGGGCTAGAGTATAGAGAATAACATTGATCCATTCCCCCACTAGGTGGGGCTAGAGTGTAGAGAATACCATTGATCCATTCCACCACTAGGTGGGGCTAGAGTATATAGAATAAAATTGATCCATTCCACCACTAGGTGGGGCTAGAGTTTAGAGAATAACATTGATCCATTCCACCACTAGGTGGGTCTAGAGTATAGAGAATAACATTGATCCCTGAGTCAATGCTGTAATATCCAGCCCTGAGTCAATGCTGTAACATCAACCCATGAGTCAATGCTGTAACATCAACCCATGAGTCAATGCTGTAACATCAATCCATGAGTCAATGCTGTAACACCAATCCCTGAGTCAATGCTGTAACATCACTCCATGAGTCAATGCTGTAACATCACTCCATGAGTCAATGCTGTAACATCAATCCATGAGTCAATGCTGTAACACCAATCCATGAGTCAATGCTGAAACATCAATCCATGAGTCAATGCTGAAACATCACTCCATGAGTCAATGCTGTAACACCAATCCATGAGTCAATGCTGAAACATCAATCCCAGAGTCAATGCTGTAACATCAAACCATGAGTCAATGCTGTAACACCAATCCATGAGTCAATGCTGTAACATCAACCCATGAGTCAATGCTATAACATCACTCCATGAGTCAATGCTGTAACATCAATCCATGAGTCAAAATGAAGGAAAAGTTACCTTGCAAATTCAGCAGGCTATGGTGTGAAATAGGATTTTTGAATAGTATTGCTTATCGTTAATGCCATCTTTATCAATACATGAGCACCTTTTTTTCACACTCCTATCGATACAATCATTATATAATTATTATCATAATGATAATTTGATTTGTCATTCAAAAGTTTTACTATGCGTGAAGTATCAAATGCATTCTGTCATTACTAAATCATGTGATATGTATTTTAAAGATACAATATGTATTTGGCGACCCAACCAAATTCCCATAGAAATGTGAGTTATAGATCTGTCATTCTCATTGAAAGCCAGTCAGCAAACTATACGAATTTTAACAACCAGGAAAAGGCGAAGCGATTTCTGCAGAGGACATCATTAACATTTAACTATTAAAAAAAATAAGAATAAATAAATAAAGCATTTTATTACAAAAAATTTAAATCAGTCTTCTTCCTCAAATGAAGGAGAGGGTGCAAGAGGGAGGGAATCTGATTTCAAAATGGAGTTAGCCCTGAGTTAGTCTGCCCCGGAGCAGGTTAGTTCTGGAGGATACTTCACCTTTTAGTCAGGTAAATAGACATTAGCATGACTGTTTTTTATTTTTTTATTTAACAAGGCAAGTCAGTTAAGAACACATTTTTATTTTCAATGACGGCCTACCCCGGACGACGCTGGGCCAGTTGTGCACCACCGTACAGGACTCCCAATCACGGTCGGTTGTGATACAGCCTTGAATCGAACCAGGGTCTGTAGTGACACCTCTAGCAATGAGATGTAGTGCCTTAGACCGCTGCGCCAATCGGCAGTTGAACTTGTATTGACATCCGGTTTGGAGCGAGCGGTCGCATTTGCATTCGCTCTGCAGGTAGTATAACTTTTCATTTCATTTTCATTACATTTCATTATAGTACAACGGTTTAATTTGTCTAACCTTAGCAATTTCTTCTTAGCTAGCTACTTAGCCGTCTGTGTATAAAAGATAATTGCGTAATTATCGTATTCCGTCGTCTATCGTAGTCCACACTGCTATCTGCCCAGCAGCTAGCAAACGTCCACCGTCTACCGAATAGTAGTATAAACTTTTCATTACATTTCATTATAGTACAACGGTCTGATTTTCATTTTCACTACAGTACAACGGTTTGATTTGTTTGATCTTAGCTAGCTACATAGCCGTCTTTGCATCAAACATAATTGTGTAGTTATTGAGGTTCGCCAGCCAGCTATTTTCGCCCTAACGTAACGCAACGTAGCCAACACTGCTAGCTAGCCAGCTTGCCACCGAATAGCAGCATTGTAGAAACGAGTGCATTACAACGGAACGACTTGATCAGTGTAGTGTTGGCTGACTACACAGTTGTCTTTGCTATCTTTGATTTGTATTTGTTCGATCTTAGCTAGCTACTTAGCTGGCTACATAGCCGTCTTTGTATCGGTGATAATTGTGTAGTTATCAAGGTTCGCTGAGGTTCGCTAGCCAGGTATTCTCGCCCTAACGTAACGTAGTCAACCCTGCTAGC
>NW_026600876.1:0-106957 GCF_029448725.1 Salvelinus fontinalis | reverse complement strand
GACACACCCACCCCTTTCTACACGCCCACTACTTTCCTTTCGACACACCCACCCCTTTCTACACGCCCACTACTTTCCTTTCGACGCACCCACCCATTTTGACACGCCCACTACTTTCCTTTCGACGCACCCACCCCTTTTGACACGCCCACTACTTTCCTTTCGACACACCCACTACTTTCCTTTCAACACACCCACCCCTTTCGACACGCCCACTACTTTCCTTTAAACTGATGGGCGATTCACGACATACAGTACCAGTCAAGAGTTTGGACACACCTACTACACCTTCCAGGGTTTTCCTTTATTTTTACTATTTTCTACATTGTAGAATAATAGTGAAGACATCAAAACTATGGAATCATGTAGGAAACAAACAAAAAAATATTTATTTATTTGAGATTCTTCAAAGTAGCCACTTAACATTCTCTCAACCAGCTTCATGAGGAATGCTTTTCCAACAGTCTTAAAGAAGGTCCCACATATGCTGAGCACTTGTTGGATGCTTTTCCTTCACTCTGCGGTCCAACTCATCCCAAACCATCTCAATTGGGTTGAGGTCAGGTGATTGTTTGTAAACAGGGTCGGGGATGACGCTTTGTTATTGTTTGAACTGCTGATCGGTGCGTTAAGTAAAAAATGTAAGATTGACAATCTAATGTTGAAAAATGGTTTGATTTGACAGACTCCGCAATAATATAATGCAGCTACACATCTAGATAGATGGTAAAAACTGTTTGTGTTTTTCACACCATGTTCTCCTATTTCCACAGGTGACCTCACAAGGAGATTCCACAGGTGACCTCACAAGGAGATTCCACAGGTGACCTCACAAGGAGATTCCACAGGTGACCTCACAAGGAGATTCCACAGGTGACCTCACAAGGAGATTCCACAGGTGACCTCACAAGGAGATTCCACAGGTGACCTCACAAGGAGATTCCACAGGTGACCTCACAAGGAGATTCCACAGGTGACCTCACAAGGAGATTCCACAGGTGACCTCACAAGGAGATTCCACAGGTGACCTCACAAGGAGATTCCACAGGTGACCTCACAAGGAGATTCCACAGGTGACCTCACAAGGAGATTCCACAGGTGACCTCACAAGGAGATTCCACAGGTGACCTCACAAGGAGATTCCACAGGTGACCTCTCAAGGAGATTCCACAGGTGACCTCTCAAGGAGATTCCACAGGTGACCTCTCAAGGAGATTCCACAGGTGACCTCTCAAGGAGATTCCACAGGTGACCTCACAAGGAGATTCCACAGGTGACCTCTCAAGGAGATTCCACTGCTCTGGTGACAGGAAGAAGATCTGGTGTTATGACAACTCCAGATATGAGTTCTCTATTTTTTTCTTAACACTTATTTTTCTTAAAACTGCATTGTTGTTGAAGGGCTTGTAAGTAAGCATTTCACTGTAAGGTTTACACATTGTATTTGGCGCATGTGAAAAATAACATTTGATTTGACACAGGAGAGAGACACAGCTCCATTCAATAACCAGTTCTTATTGCTACTTTTACCAAGAAACATTCAAACTCTGCTGGGACAAAAATGAATCGAGAGGAGGGAGCGTTGATGGATGAAATTGAAAAGAGTTTATGGAATTTGACTGAGGACAATTTACGTTACCTTTGTGAACGTTATGGCCAAGATGCATCCGAAGTTAAAGGCATGGATCACCGCTCGCTGAGGCGTAAAATCATGGAGGAAATGTGGGACAATACGGATTCAATTAAATTGAAGGAGCAGGGAATGTCTTGGTTAGTCCAACTGAAGGAGGACATCCGAAAGATACTGGAGGATGGTAGTGGTGCACCGTCGAGTCCCCTCCAGGCTGAGGATGCTGTAGACTGTGATGAAGAGTGGAGCGGAGAGGGAAGGGCTGGGTTACCTAGCAACGGGTTGGAGGCGGAGTCCGTGAGTCCCAGACAATCCAACGACGCTACAGACTGCGACGTGGAGGACGCGGATTGGTTACCTAGCAACAGACTGGAGGCGGAGTTATCTCCAGAAAGGCACACACTAGAGCAAAGAGTGAGAGGCGTGAGTATTTATTTTCCCAGTCGGAAAGGGAGTGTATTTTTTTGTCTCAGTAAGAAAGGGAGTGTTTATTTATTGTCCCAGTCGGAAAGGGAATGTTTGTCCCAGTCGGAAAGGGAGTGTTTATTGTCCCAGTCAGAAAGGGAGTATTTATTGTCCCAGTTGGAAAGGGAGTATTTATTGTCTCAGTAAGAAAGGGAGTGTTTATTTTCCCAGCCCGGAAAGGGAGAGTTTATTTTCCCAGCCCGGAAAGGGAGAGTTTATTTTCCCAGCCCGGAAAGGGAGAGTTTATTTTCCCAGCCGGAAAGGGAGTGTTTATTTTTTGTCCCAGTAAGAAAGGGAGTATTTATTTATTGTCCCAGTCGGAAAGGGAGTGTTTATTTATTTATTTATTGTCCCAGTCGGAAAGGGAGTGTTTGTCCCAGTCGGAAAGGGAGTGTTTGTCCCAGTCGGAAAGGGAGTGTTTGTCCCAGTCGGAAAGGGAGTGGTTGTCCCAGTCGGAAAGGGAGTGTTTGTCCCAGTCGGAAAGGGAGTGGTTGTCCCAGTCGGAAAGGGAGTGTTTATTGTCCCAGTCGGAAAGGGAGTGTTTATTGTCCCAGTCGGAAAGGGAGTGTTTCTTTTCCCAGTCAGTGTTTCTCAACAGTCCTTCATTGATTCCTCAACTTCCTTCTATAAAAGACATTGGAGGAGAATATCTGAGGATCTTCCTCTTGACCTTTCTCCTTTTTGAGAAGGAGGTTACATAATCGTGGATGAGGGGAATTTAAAGACTTTAAAATTAATTGACCGTTAGAAGAGCATTTCCCACCCTGATTAATTCCATCTCTATTTTTGTGATTTACAGGACACGTCTCTCCCGAAGACCCTGTGTCGTGCCTCTCCCGGTAGCGTCTTCATTTTGGGTCTGAAGAGGGTGTCTGTGCAGCTGATGGACTGCAGGAAAACACCGGGGCAGAAAACCCGCAAGAAAACCCACTCCTGTGCTCAGTGTGGGAAGAGTTTTGCCACAAAAGACATTCTGGAGCGACATCTGCTAACTCACACTGGAGAGAAACAGAAAAATATATGTGCTGAATGTGGGGGAGTATTCAGTACATTTTCCAGCCTTACCAGGCATCTGAAAACTCATACTGGAGAGAAATGTCATGTTTCTGAAACCGCTCGTGGGAAGAATTTCAATGATCCAGGAAACTTGAAGAAACACATCTTTAGAACTCACTCAGGAGAACATTTTGAAGAGGAACCTTCCAAAAACAATGTTGGTTCCTCAGAACATGATGTGGCCGTAAAGAAACAAGTCCTTCATCCATGTGCTCACTGTGGTAAGAAGTTGTCAACCAAAACAAGACTAAAGATTCACCTGAAGACCCACACTGGAGACAAACCTCACGTCTGCCCCGACTGCGGGAAGAGTTTTGCTTTCCGTCCCTCCTTGACCAAACATCAGAAACTTTGTCATTCAGAGCACGGAGGAGTGAAACGGCACAAATGTTCAGTCTGTGGGAAAGTCTTTAATCAACCAGGAGCCTTGAGGTCCCATCAAAGAACCCACACTGGAGAGAAACCCCACCTCTGCTCCGACTGTGGGAAGAGTTTCTGTTTTCGTTCGTCTCTGAGAAGACATCAGGTACTCCACGCAGGAGACAGTGCGAAGCCCCACGTGTGCTCTGTCTGTGGGAAAGGCTTCAGAGATTCTGGATACTTAAAAAAACATCAATCTATCCATTCAGGAGAGAAACCTCACCTCTGCTCCGAGTGTGGAAAAACTTTCACGTCCTTCCTTAGCTTAACAAATCATTCCAAATCACATCGTCTAGATAGAGACCAATTCCAATGCCCTGAATGTAAGCGCCATTTCCCAACAAAGGAAAGGCTGTCAAGCCACCAGAGGACGCATACTGGTGAAAAGCCTTTCTGCTGCTCCCAATGCCACAAGCGCTTCTCTCATTCAAATAGTTATCAAAGGCACCTTCGTATGCACTCCGGTGAGAAACCCTTTGTGTGTCCTCTCTGTGGGAAGCGATTTAACGACTCTTCGAACCTTAGAACACATGTTAGAAGACATAAAGGAGAGAAGGTAGGAAAGACACAGGTCTCTGAGCCATGCCCTCACTGTGGGAAGAGGCTGGCTTCTAAGGCAGGGTTAGAGACTCACCTGCGGATCCACACTGGAGAGAAACCTCACCTCTGCGCCAACTGCGGCAAGCGCTTTACCTTCCTCTCCGCCTTGAGAAGACATCAGAAAACGCAGCACAGAGAGCAAGTAGCAAAGCCACACGTCTGTTCTGTCTGTGGGAAAGGCTTCGTGGAGTCAGGAGCGCTGAAGAAACATGTGGTGACCCACGAGGAGAAACAGCACCTTTGCTCCGATTGCGGGAAGAGTTTCAGGGTGCTTCAGGCCTTGTCGATTCATCAGAAAACCAAGCATCAGAAAACAAATGAGCAAGTAAGAGAGAACAATTCGTACCTCTGCCTTACTTGCGGCCAGGAATTCAATTCAAAGCATAGATTGGTAATCCACGAGAGAAAGCACACAGGAGAGAAACCTTACCAATGCTCCCAGTGTGGCAGGTGCTTCGCTGATAAGACTAACATGAGACGTCACCAGACGGTGCACACAGGAGAGAAACCATTCCAATGCTCCGTCTGCGACATGAAGTTCTCTCAAGTTGCCTCTTTAATACGGCACCGGCTAATACACTCGGGTCAGAAACCGCACCACTGCACTTACTGCGACAAGAGTTTCTCTCAGTCGAACACGCTGAAAACGCACATACTAACCCACACCGGAGAGAAACCGTACCAGTGCCCCGACTGTGGGAAGGGTTTCACTGAAAAGAAAGCCATTAAGAAACACCAACGCGACACACACGGGACAGGGGCACACAGCAACACACTGCTGTCTCATAGAGATTGAGTCAAGACCGGAGCCCTCGAGCAAAGCCGTACCAATGTCCTGACTGTAGAAAATGTTCCTCCGAGAAAAGAGCTCTTGTGAAAAACCAGAAGACACACAGGAGACAGCACCCCCTATTGTTTCATTTTGATCTGAAGGTTTAAGAATGTTTTAAAATAAACATGTGCTTTTTAAAATAATGTTTTTTTTCTCCACTTGGCCCCAATTGTGAGTCTGGTTTGGATACAGTCATGAATTTGAGCTCAGAACATTTTCTGGTCTTGAATGTGATGTTTATTTTTGTAGCTGTATAGATGAACCTCTCTGGCGCAGGCGTGCTGCTAGCAACCCACCTCGACAACATCCGGTGAAATTGCAGAGCGCCAAATTCAAAATACAGAAATAGTCATAATAAACATTCATAAAAAATACAAGTGTTATACATCGGCTTAAAGATTAACTTCTTGTTAATCCAGCCGCTTTGTCAGATTTCAAAAAGGCTTTACGGCGAAAGCATACCATGCGATTATCTGAGGACAGTGCCCACTTACAAAAGCATACAAACATTTTCCAACAAAGTAGAGTAGTCACGAAAGTCAGAAATAGCGATAAAATCACTTACCTTTGAAAATCTTCATCTGGTTGCAGTCACAAGAGTCCCAGCTACACAATAAATGTTTGTTTTGTTTGATAAGGTCCCTCTTTATATCCCAAAAACTCTGTTGGCGCGTTTTGTTCAGTAATCCACTGGCTCAAAGGGGCTCAAAACATGCAGACGAATGCATCCTAATAGTACCGGTAAAGTTTGTCGAAAAACATGTCAAACGATGTTTATAATTAATCCTCAGGTTGTCAATTCTCTAAATAATCGATAGAATTTCAACTGGACAATATTCAATAGAAAGGAAAAACAACGGCCACGCACGCAAAACAGTACTGCTTCCTCAGTCCACTGACAGGAAGGTCTCATTCTTCAGAAAACACGCCTGAAACAATGGCTAAAGATTGTTGACATCTAGTGGAAGCCATAGGAACTGCAATCTGGGTCCTAACCCATTAGACACTCAATAGGCATTCAATTGAAAACCACCCACATCAAAATAATAATCCCACTTCCTGGATGGATTTTCCTCAGGTTTTCGCCTGCCATATCAGTTCTGTTATACTCACAGACATTATCTTAACAGTTTTGGAAACTTTAGAGTGTTTTCAATCCAAATCTACCAATTGTATGCATATCCTAGCTTCTGGGCCTGAGTAACAGGCAGTTTACTTTGGGCACGCTTGTCATCCAGACGTCAAAATACTGCCCCCAAGCCCAAAGAAGTTAATCATCTGGAAGCTAAAGTGGTCTCAAGTGGATAGAAACATGGATTTATATATTGATATTTCAATAATACTATTGCATTCATCTGCTGGTTTTTGGCACATTGCTCAATCATAAACATAAACATTCTAACCAAACTAGTGAAATCACCAGCAAACTGACCATCCTCTCTGAGCTGTATCATCATGACATGGGCGTTTACCCAGCGTGGGTAAAACAGATCATTTCATGGGTACGTGTATTAACTCAACAATCATCCTATTGAGTGTTAGGTTTTATGTAGCGATGCAGTGTGTCCATGTCCTCAATGAGGACATCTTCATTAGTTTTCTCCTCTCGCACCTCTTTACATGTGATAGGAAAGCATCCAACAGGAAGGTGGGATTACTGCCAGGAAACAGAGACAGTGGAGCATGTTCTGATACAGTGTGGTCAGTAGGAGAGACTGATACAGTGTGGTCAGTAGGAGAGAGGCTGATACAGTGTGGTCAGTAGTAGAGACTGATACAGTGTGGTCAGTAGTAGAGAGACTGATAGTGTGGTCAGTAGTAGAGAGACTGATACAGTGTGGTCAGTAGTAGGAGAGAGACTGATACAGTGTGGTCAGTAGTAGGAGAGAGACTGATACAGTGTGGTCAGTAGTAGGAGAGAGACTGATACAGTGTGGTCAGTAGTAGGAGAGAGACTGATACAGTGTGGTCAGTAGTAGGAGAGAGACTGATACAGTGTGGTCAGTAGGAGAGAGACTGATACAGTGTGGTCAGTAGGAGAGAGACTGATACAGTGTGGTCAGTAGGAGAGAGACTGATACAGTGTGGTCAGTAGGAGAGAGACTGATAGTGTGGTCAGTAGGAGAGAGACTGATACAGTGTGGTCAGTAGTAGAGACTGATACAGTGTGGTCGGTAGTAGAGACTGATACAGTGTGGTCGGTAGTAGAGACTGATACAGTGTGGTCGGTAGTAGAGAGACTGATACAGTGTGGTCAGTAGGAGAGAGACTGATACAGTGTGGTCAGTAGAGAGACTGATACAGTGTGGTCAGTAGAGAGACTGATACAGTGTGGTCAGTAGAGAGACTGATACAGTGTGGTCAGTAGAGAGACTGATACAGTGTGGTCAGTAGAGAGACTGATACAGTGTGGTCAGTAGAGAGACTGATACAGTGTGGTCAGTAGAGAGACTGATACAGTGTGGTCAGTAGAGAGACTGATACAGTGTGGTCAGTAGTAGAGAGACTGATACAGTGTGGTCAGTAGTAGAGAGACTGATACAGTGTGGTCAGTAGTAGAGAGACTGATACAGTGTGGTCAGTAGTAGAGAGACTGATACAGTGTGGTCAGTAGTAGAGAGACTGATACAGTGTGGTCAGTAGTAGAAAGACTGATACAGTGTGGTCAGTAGTAGAAAGACTGATACAGTGTGGTCAGTAGGAGTGAGACTGATACAGTGTGGTCAGTAGGAGTGAGACTGATACAGTGTGGTCAGTAGTAGAGAGACTGATACAGTGTGGTCAGTAGTAGAGAGACTGATACAGTGTGGTCAGTAGTAGGAGAGAGACTGATACAGTGTGGTCAGTAGTAGGAGAGAGACTGATACAGTGTGGTCAGTAGTAGGAGAGAGACTGATACAGTGTGGTCAGTAGTAGGAGAGAGACTGATACAGTGTGGTCAGTAGTAGGAGAGAGACTGATACAGTGTGGTCAGTAGGAGGAGAGAGACTGATACAGTGTGGTCAGTAGTAGGAGAGAGACTGATACAGTGTGGTCAGTAGTAGGAGAGAGACTGATACAGTGTGGTCAGTAGGAGAGAGACTGATACAGTGTGGTCAGTAGGAGAGAGACTGATACAGTGTGGTCAGTAGGAGAGAGACTGATAGTGTGGTCAGTAGTAGGAGAGAGACTGATAGTGTGGTCAGTAGTAGGAGAGAGACTGATAGTGTGGTCAGTAGTAGGAGAGACTGATACAGTGTGGTCAGTAGTAGAGAGACTGATACAGTGTGGTCAGTAGTAGAGACTGATACAGTGTGGTCAGTAGTATAGAGACTGATACAGTGAGGTCAGTAGCAGAGAGACTGATACAGTGTGGTCAGTAGTAGAGAGACTGATACAGTGTGGTCAGTAGGAGAGAGACTGATACAGTGTGGTCGGTAGGAGAGAGACTGATACAGTGTGGTCGGTAGCAGAGAGACTGATACAGTGTGGTCGGTAGGAGAGAGACTGATACAGTGTGGTCAGTAGTAGAGAGACTGATACAGTGTGGTCAGTAGTAGAGAGACTGATACAGTGTGCTCAGTAGGAGAGAGACTGATACAGTGTGGTCAGTAGGAGAGAGACTGATACAGTGTGGTCAGTAGTAGTAGAGAGACTGATACAGTGTGGTCAGTAGTAGTAGAGAGACTGAAACAGTGTGGTCAGTAGGAGAGAGACTGATACAGTGTGGCCAGTAGGAGAGAGACTGATACAGTGTGGTCAGTAGTAGTAGAGAGACTGATACAGTGTGGTCAGTAGGAGAGAGACTGATACAGTGTGGTCAGTAGGAGAGAGACTGATACAGTGTGGTCAGTAGGAGAGAGACTGATACAGTGTGGTCAGTAGTAGAGACTGATACAGTGGGGTCAGTAGGAGAGAGACTGATACAGTGTGGTCAGTAGGAGAGAGACTGATAGTGTGGTCAGTAGTAGAGAGACTGATACAGTGTGGTCAGTAGCAGAGACTGATACAGTGTGGTCAGTAGGAGAGACTGATACAGTGTGGTCAGTAGGAGAGAGACTGATACAGTGTGGTCAGTAGTAGGAGAGAGACTGATACAGTGTGGTCAGTAGTAGGAGAGAGACTGATACAGTGTGGTCAGTAGTAGGAGAGAGACTGATACAGTGTGGTCAGTAGTAGGAGAGAGACTGATACAGTGTGGTCAGTAGTAGGAGAGAGACTGATACAGTGTGGTCAGTAGTAGGAGAGAGACTGATACAGTGTGGTCAGTAGTAGGAGAGAGACTGATACAGTGTGGTCAGTAGTAGGAGAGAGACTGATACAGTGTGGTCAGTAGGAGAGAGACTGATACAGTGTGGTCAGTAGGAGAGAGACTGATACAGTGTGGTCAGTAGGAGAGAGACTGATACAGTGTGGTCAGTAGGAGAGAGACTGATAGTGTGGTCAGTAGGAGAGAGACTGATACAGTGTGGTCAGTAGTAGAGACTGATACAGTGTGGTCGGTAGTAGAGACTGATACAGTGTGGTCGGTAGTAGAGAGACTGATACAGTGTGGTCAGTAGGAGAGACTGATACAGTGTGGTCAGTAGGAGAGAGACTGATACAGTGTGGTCAGTAGGAGAGAGACTGATACAGTGTGGTCAGTAGAGAGACTGATACAGTGTGGTCAGTAGAGAGACTGATACAGTGTGGTCAGTAGAGAGACTGATACAGTGTGGTCAGTAGAGAGACTGATACAGTGTGGTCAGTAGAGAGACTGATACAGTGTGGTCAGTAGTAGAGAGACTGATACAGTGTGGTCAGTAGTAGAGAGACTGATACAGTGTGGTCAGTAGTAGAGAGACTGATACAGTGTGGTCAGTAGTAGAGAGACTGATACAGTGTGGTCAGTAGTAGAGAGACTGATACAGTGTGGTCAGTAGTAGAAAGACTGATACAGTGTGGTCAGTAGGAGTGAGACTGATACAGTGTGGTCAGTAGTAGAGAGACTGATACAGTGTGGTCAGTAGTAGAGAGACTGATACAGTGTGGTCAGTAGTAGGAGAGAGACTGATACAGTGTGGTCAGTAGTAGGAGAGAGACTGATACAGTGTGGTCAGTAGTAGGAGAGAGACTGATACAGTGTGGTCAGTAGTAGGAGAGAGACTGATACAGTGTGGTCAGTAGTAGGAGAGAGACTGATACAGTGTGGTCAGTAGGAGGAGAGAGACTGATACAGTGTGGTCAGTAGTAGGAGAGAGACTGATACAGTGTGGTCAGTAGTAGGAGAGAGACTGATACAGTGTGGTCAGTAGGAGAGAGACTGATACAGTGTGGTCAGTAGGAGAGAGACTGATACAGTGTGGTCAGTAGGAGAGAGACTGATAGTGTGGTCAGTAGTAGGAGAGAGACTGATAGTGTGGTCAGTAGTAGGAGAGAGACTGATAGTGTGGTCAGTAGTAGGAGAGACTGATACAGTGTGGTCAGTAGTAGAGAGACTGATACAGTGTGGTCAGTAGTAGAGACTGATACAGTGTGGTCAGTAGTATAGAGACTGATACAGTGAGGTCAGTAGCAGAGAGACTGATACAGTGTGGTCAGTAGTAGAGAGACTGATACAGTGTGGTCGGTAGGAGAGAGACTGATACAGTGTGGTCGGTAGGAGAGAGACTGATACAGTGTGGTCGGTAGCAGAGAGACTGATACAGTGTGGTCGGTAGGAGAGAGACTGATACAGTGTGGTCGGTAGTAGAGAGACTGATACAGTGTGGTCAGTAGTAGAGAGACTGATACAGTGTGCTCAGTAGGAGAGAGACTGATACAGTGTGGTCAGTAGGAGAGAGACTGATACAGTGTGGTCAGTAGTAGTAGAGAGACTGATACAGTGTGGTCAGTAGTAGTAGAGAGACTGAAACAGTGTGGTCAGTAGGAGAGAGACTGATACAGTGTGGCCAGTAGGAGAGAGACTGATACAGTGTGGTCAGTAGTAGTAGAGAGACTGATACAGTGTGGTCAGTAGGAGAGAGACTGATACAGTGTGGTCAGTAGGAGAGAGACTGATACAGTGTGGTCAGTAGGAGAGAGACTGATACAGTGTGGTCAGTAGTAGAGAGACTGATACAGTGTGGTCAGTAGTAGTAGAGAGACTGAAACAGTGTGGTCAGTAGTAGTAGAGAGACTGAAACAGTGTGGTCAGTAGGAGAGAGACTGATACAGTGTGGTCAGTAGCAGAGAGACTGATACAGTGTGGTCAGTAGTAGAGAGACTGATACAGTGTGGTCAGTAGTAGAGAGACTGATACAGTGTGGTCAGTAGTAGAGAGACTGATACAGTGTGGTCAGTAGTAGAGAGACTGATACAGTGTGGTCAGTAGGAGAGAGACTGATACAGTGTGGTCAGTAGTAGTAGAGAGACTGAAACAGTGTGGTCAGTAGTAGTAGAGAGACTGATACAGTGTGGTCAGTAGGAGAGAGACTGATACAGTGTGGTCAGTAGTAGTAGAGAGACTGAAACAGTGTGGTCAGTAGGAGAGAGACTGATACAGTGTGGTCAGTAGTAGTAGAGAGACTGATACAGTGTGGTCAGTAGTAGAGACTGATACAGTGTGGTCAGTAGTAGAGAGACTGATACAGTGTGGTCAGTAGTAGAGAGACTGATACAGTGAGGTCAGTAGTAGAGAGACTGATACAGTGTGGTCAGTAGTAGTAGAGAGACTGAAACAGTGTGGTCAGTAGGAGAGAGACTGATACAGTGTGGTCAGTAGTAGAGAGACTGATACAGTGTGGTCAGTAGGAGAGAGACTGATACAGTGTGGTCAGTAGGAGAGACTGATACAGTGTGGTCAGTAGTAGAGAGACTGATACAGTGTGGTCAGTAGTAGAGAGACTGATACAGTGTGGTCAGTAGTAGAGAGACTGATACAGTGTGGTCAGTAGTAGAGAGACTGATACAGTGTGGTCAGTAGTAGAGAGACTGATACAGTGTGGTCAGTAGTAGAGAGACTGATACAGTGTGGTCAGTAGGAGTGAGACTGATACAGTGTGGTCAGTAGTAGAGAGACTGATACAGTGTGGTCAGTAGTAGGAGAGAGACTGATACAGTGTGGTCAGTAGTAGGAGAGAGACTGATACAGTGTGGTCAGTAGTAGGAGAGAGACTGATACAGTGTGGTCAGTAGGAGAGAGACTGATACAGTGTGGTCAGTAGTAGGAGAGAGACTGATACAGTGTGGTCAGTAGTAGGAGAGAGACTGATACAGTGTGGTCAGTAGTAGGAGAGAGACTGATACAGTGTGGTCAGTAGGAGAGAGACTGATACAGTGTGGTCAGTAGTGTAGAGACTGATACAGTGAGGTCAGTAGCAGAGAGACTGATACAGTGTGGTCAGTAGTAGAGAGACTGATACAGTGTGGTCAGTAGGAGAGAGACTGATACAGTGTGGTCAGTAGGAGAGACTGATACAGTGTGGTCAGTAGGAGAGAGACTGATACAGTGTGGTCAGTAGGAGAGAGACTGATACAGTGTGGTCAGTAGGTGAGAGACTGATACAGTGTGGTCAGTAGGAGAGACTGATACAGTGTGGTCAGTAGGAGAGAGACTGATACAGTGTGGTCAGTAGTAGAGAGACTGATACAGTGTGGTCAGTAGTAGAGAGACTGATACAGTGTGCTCAGTAGGAGAGAGACTGATACAGTGTGGTCAGTAGGAGAGAGACTGATACAGTGTGGTCAGTAGTAGTAGAGAGACTGATACAGTGTGGTCAGTAGTAGTAGAGAGACTGATACAGTGTGGTCAGTAGTAGTAGAGAGACTGAAACAGTGTGGTCAGTAGGAGAGAGACTGATACAGTGTGGTCAGTAGTAGTAGAGAGACTGATACAGTGTGGTCAGTAGGAGAGAGACTGATACAGTGTGGTCAGTAGTAGAGAGACTGATACAGTGTGGTCAGTAGGAGAGAGACTGATACAGTGTGGTCAGTAGTAGTAGAGAGACTGATACAGTGTGGTCAGTAGGAGAGAGACTGATACAGTGTGGTCAGTAGGAGAGAGACTGATACAGTGTGGTCAGTAGTAGAGAGACTGATACAGTGTGGTCAGTAGTAGAGAGACTGATACAGTGTGCTCAGTAGGAGAGAGACTGATACAGTGTGGTCAGTAGGAGAGAGACTGATACAGTGTGGTCAGTAGTAGTAGAGAGACTGATACAGTGTGGTCAGTAGTAGTAGAGAGACTGATACAGTGTGGTCAGTAGTAGTAGAGAGACTGAAACAGTGTGGTCAGTAGGAGAGAGACTGATACAGTGTGGTCAGTAGTAGTAGAGAGACTGATACAGTGTGGTCAGTAGGAGAGAGACTGATACAGTGTGGTCAGTAGTAGAGAGACTGATACAGTGTGGTCAGTAGGAGAGAGACTGATACAGTGTGGTCAGTAGTAGTAGAGAGACTGATACAGTGTGGTCAGTAGTAGTAGAGAGACTGAAACAGTGTGGTCAGTAGGAGAGAGACTGATACAGTGTGGTCAGTAGGAGAGAGACTGATACAGTGTGGTCAGTAGCAGAGAGACTGATACAGTGTGGTCAGTAGTAGAGAGACTGATACAGTGTGGTCAGTAGTAGTAGAGAGACTGATACAGTGTGGTCAGTAGTAGAGACTGATACAGTGTGGTCAGTAGTAGAGAGACTGATACAGTGTGGTCAGTAGTAGAGAGACTGATACAGTGTGGTCAGTAGTAGAGAGACTGATACAGTGAGGTCAGTAGTAGAGAGACTGATACAGTGTGGTCAGTAGTAGTAGAGAGACTGAAACAGTGTGGTCAGTAGGAGAGAGACTGATACAGTGTGGTCAGTAGTAGTAGAGAGACTGATACAGTGTGGTCAGTAGTAGAGAGACTGATACAGTGTGGTCAGTAGTAGAGAGACTGATACAGTGTGGTCAGTAGTAGAGAGACTGATACAGTGTGTTCAGTAGTAGTAGAGAGACTGATACAGTGTGTTCAGTAGTAGTAGAGAGACTGATACAGTGTGGTCAGTAGTAGAGACTGATACAGTGTGGTCAGTAGTAGAGACTGATACAGTGTGGTCAGTAGCAGAGAGACTGATACAGTGAGGTCAGTAGTAGAGAGACTGATACAGTGTGGTCAGTAGTAGTAGAGAGACTGATACAGTGTGGTCAGTAGTAGTAGAGAGACTGATACAGTGTGGTCAGTAGTAGAGAGACTGATACAGTGTGGTCAGTAGTAGAGAGACTGATACAGTGTGGTCAGTAGTAGAGACTGATACAGTGTGGTCAGTAGGAGAGAGACTGATACAGTGTGGTCAGTAGTAGAGAGACTGATACAGTGTGGTCAGTAGTAGAAAGACTGATACAGTGTGGTCAGTAGTAGAAAGACTGATACAGTGTGGTCAGTAGGAGTGAGACTGATACAGTGTGGTCAGTAGTAGAGAGACTGATACAGTGTGGTCAGTAGTAGAGAGACTGATACAGTGTGGTCAGTAGTAGGAGAGAGACTGATACAGTGTGGTCAGTAGTAGGAGAGAGACTGATACAGTGTGGTCAGTAGTAGGAGAGAGACTGATACAGTGTGGTCAGTAGTAGGAGAGAGACTGATACAGTGTGGTCAGTAGTAGGAGAGAGACTGATACAGTGTGGTCAGTAGGAGGAGAGAGACTGATACAGTGTGGTCAGTAGTAGGAGAGAGACTGATACAGTGTGGTCAGTAGTAGGAGAGAGACTGATACAGTGTGGTCAGTAGGAGAGAGACTGATACAGTGTGGTCAGTAGGAGAGAGACTGATACAGTGTGGTCAGTAGGAGAGAGACTGATAGTGTGGTCAGTAGTAGGAGAGAGACTGATAGTGTGGTCAGTAGTAGGAGAGAGACTGATAGTGTGGTCAGTAGTAGGAGAGACTGATACAGTGTGGTCAGAAGTAGAGAGACTGATACAGTGTGGTCAGTAGTAGAGACTGATACAGTGTGGTCAGTAGTATAGAGACTGATACAGTGAGGTCAGTAGCAGAGAGACTGATACAGTGTGGTCAGTAGTAGAGAGACTGATACAGTGTGGTCAGTAGGAGAGAGACTGATACAGTGTGGTCGGTAGGAGAGAGACTGATACAGTGTGGTCGGTAGCAGAGAGACTGATACAGTGTGGTCGGTAGGAGAGAGACTGATACAGTGTGGTCAGTAGTAGAGAGACTGATACAGTGTGGTCAGTAGTAGAGAGACTGATACAGTGTGCTCAGTAGGAGAGAGACTGATACAGTGTGGTCAGTAGGAGAGAGACTGATACAGTGTGGTCAGTAGTAGTAGAGAGACTGATACAGTGTGGTCAGTAGTAGTAGAGAGACTGAAACAGTGTGGTCAGTAGGAGAGAGACTGATACAGTGTGGCCAGTAGGAGAGAGACTGATACAGTGTGGTCAGTAGTAGTAGAGAGACTGATACAGTGTGGTCAGTAGGAGAGAGACTGATACAGTGTGGTCAGTAGGAGAGAGACTGATACAGTGTGGTCAGTAGGAGAGAGACTGATACAGTGTGGTCAGTAGTAGAGAGACTGATACAGTGTGGTCAGTAGTAGTAGAGAGACTGAAACAGTGTGGTCAGTAGTAGTAGAGAGACTGAAACAGTGTGGTCAGTAGGAGAGAGACTGATACAGTGTGGTCAGTAGCAGAGAGACTGATACAGTGTGGTCAGTAGTAGAGAGACTGATACAGTGTGGTCAGTAGTAGAGAGACTGATACAGTGTGGTCAGTAGTAGAGAGACTGATACAGTGTGGTCAGTAGTAGAGAGACTGATACAGTGTGGTCAGTAGTAGTAGAGAGACTGAAACAGTGTGGTCAGTAGTAGTAGAGAGACTGATACAGTGTGGTCAGTAGGAGAGAGACTGATACAGTGTGGTCAGTAGTAGTAGAGAGACTGAAACAGTGTGGTCAGTAGGAGAGAGACTGATACAGTGTGGTCAGTAGTAGTAGAGAGACTGATACAGTGTGGTCAGTAGTAGAGACTGATACAGTGTGGTCAGTAGTAGAGAGACTGATACAGTGTGGTCAGTAGTAGAGAGACTGATACAGTGAGGTCAGTAGTAGAGAGACTGATACAGTGTGGTCAGTAGTAGTAGAGAGACTGAAACAGTGTGGTCAGTAGGAGAGAGACTGATACAGTGTGGTCAGTAGTAGAGAGACTGATACAGTGTGGTCAGTAGGAGAGAGACTGATACAGTGTGGTCAGTAGGAGAGACTGATACAGTGTGGTCAGTAGTAGAGAGACTGATACAGTGTGGTCAGTAGTAGAGAGACTGATACAGTGTGGTCAGTAGTAGAGAGACTGATACAGTGTGGTCAGTAGTAGAGAGACTGATACAGTGTGGTCAGTAGTAGAGAGACTGATACAGTGTGGTCAGTAGTAGAGAGACTGATACAGTGTGGTCAGTAGGAGTGAGACTGATACAGTGTGGTCAGTAGTAGAGAGACTGATACAGTGTGGTCAGTAGTAGGAGAGAGACTGATACAGTGTGGTCAGTAGTAGGAGAGAGACTGATACAGTGTGGTCAGTAGTAGGAGAGAGACTGATACAGTGTGGTCAGTAGGAGAGAGACTGATACAGTGTGGTCAGTAGTAGGAGAGAGACTGATACAGTGTGGTCAGTAGTAGGAGAGAGACTGATACAGTGTGGTCAGTAGTAGGAGAGAGACTGATACAGTGTGGTCAGTAGTAGGAGAGAGACTGATACAGTGTGGTCAGTAGGAGAGAGACTGATACAGTGTGGTCAGTAGCAGAGAGACTGATACAGTGTGGTCAGTAGTAGAGAGACTGATACAGTGTGGTCAGTAGGAGAGAGACTGATACAGTGTGGTCAGTAGGAGAGACTGATACAGTGTGGTCAGTAGGAGAGAGACTGATACAGTGTGGTCAGTAGGAGAGAGACTGATACAGTGTGGTCAGTAGGTGAGAGACTGATACAGTGTGGTCAGTAGGAGAGACTGATACAGTGTGGTCAGTAGGAGAGAGACTGATACAGTGTGGTCAGTAGTAGAGAGACTGATACAGTGTGGTCAGTAGTAGAGAGACTGATACAGTGTGGTCAGTAGTAGAGAGACTGATACAGTGTGGTCAGTAGGAGAGAGACTGATACAGTGTGGTCAGTAGGAGAGAGACTGATACAGTGTGGTCAGTAGTAGTAGAGAGACTGATACAGTGTGGTCAGTAGTAGTAGAGAGACTGATACAGTGTGGTCAGTAGTAGTAGAGAGACTGAAACAGTGTGGTCAGTAGGAGAGAGACTGATACAGTGTGGTCAGTAGTAGTAGAGAGACTGATACAGTGTGGTCAGTAGGAGAGAGACTGATACAGTGTGGTCAGTAGTAGAGAGACTGATACAGTGTGGTCAGTAGGAGAGAGACTGATACAGTGTGGTCAGTAGGAGAGAGACTGATACAGTGTGGTCAGTAGTAGTAGAGAGACTGATACAGTGTGGTCAGTAGGAGAGAGACTGATACAGTGTGGTCAGTAGGAGAGAGACTGATACAGTGTGGTCAGTAGTAGAGAGACTGATACAGTGTGGTCAGTAGTAGAGAGACTGATACAGTGTGCTCAGTAGGAGAGAGACTGATACAGTGTGGTCAGTAGGAGAGAGACTGATACAGTGTGGTCAGTAGGAGAGAGACTGATACAGTGTGGTCAGTAGTAGTAGAGAGACTGATACAGTGTGGTCAGTAGTAGTAGAGAGACTGATACAGTGTGGTCAGTAGTAGTAGAGAGACTGAAACAGTGTGGTCAGTAGGAGAGAGACTGATACAGTGTGGTCAGTAGTAGTAGAGAGACTGATACAGTGTGGTCAGTAGGAGAGAGACTGATACAGTGTGGTCAGTAGTAGAGAGACTGATACAGTGTGGTCAGTAGGAGAGAGACTGATACAGTGTGGTCAGTAGTAGTAGAGAGACTGATACAGTGTGGTCAGTAGTAGTAGAGAGACTGAAACAGTGTGGTCAGTAGGAGAGAGACTGATACAGTGTGGTCAGTAGGAGAGAGACTGATACAGTGTGGTCAGTAGCAGAGAGACTGATACAGTGTGGTCAGTAGTAGAGAGACTGATACAGTGTGGTCAGTAGTAGTAGAGAGACTGATACAGTGTGGTCAGTAGTAGAGACTGATACAGTGTGGTCAGTAGTAGAGAGACTGATACAGTGTGGTCAGTAGTAGAGAGACTGATACAGTGTGGTCAGTAGTAGAGAGACTGATACAGTGAGGTCAGTAGTAGAGAGTCTGATACAGTGTGGTCAGTAGTAGTAGAGAGACTGAAACAGTGTGGTCAGTAGGAGAGAGACTGATACAGTGTGGTCAGTAGTAGTAGAGAGACTGATACAGTGTGGTCAGTAGTAGAGAGACTGATACAGTGTGGTCAGTAGTAGAGAGACTGATACAGTGTGGTCAGTAGTAGAGAGACTGATACAGTGTGTTCAGTAGTAGTAGAGAGACTGATACAGTGTGGTCAGTAGTAGAGAGACTGATACAGTGTGGTCAGTAGTAGAGACTGATACAGTGTGGTCAGTAGTAGAGACTGATACAGTGTGGTCAGTAGCAGAGAGACTGATACAGTGAGGTCAGTAGTAGAGAGACTGATACAGTGTGGTCAGTAGTAGTAGAGAGACTGATACAGTGTGGTCAGTAGTAGAGAGACTGATACAGTGTGGTCAGTAGTAGAGAGACTGATACAGTGTGGTCAGTAGTAGAGAGACTGATACAGTGTGGTCAGTAGTAGAGACTGATACAGTGTGTTCAGTAGCAGAGAGACTGATACAGTGTGTTCAGTAGCAGAGAGACTGATACAGTGTGGTCAGTAGGAGAGAGACTGATACAGTGTGGTCAGTAGGAGAGAGACTGATACAGTGTTTTCAGTAGCAGAGAGACTGATACAGTGTGGTCAGTAGTAGAGAGACTGATACAGTGTGGTCAGTAGAGAGACTGATACAGTGTGTTCAGTAGCAGAGAGACTGATACAGTGTGGTCAGTAGGAGAGAGACTGATACAGTGTGGTCAGTAGGAGAGAGACTGATACAGTGTGTTCAGTAGCAGAGAGACTGATACAGTGTGTTCAGTAGCAGAGAGACTGATACAGTGTGGTCAGTAGTAGAGAGACTGATACAGTGTGGTCAGTAGAGAGACTGATACAGTGTGGTCAGTAGGAGAGAGACTGATACAGTGTGGTCAGTAGGAGAGAGACTGATACAGTGTGGTCAGTAGTAGAGAGACTGATACAGTGTGGTCAGTAGTAGAGAGACTGATACAGTGTGGTCGGTAGTAGTAGAGAGACTGATACAGTGTGGTCAGTAGTAGAGAGACTGATACAGTGTGGTCAGTACTAGAGAGACTGATACAGTGTGGTCAGTAGTAGAGAGACTGATACAGTGTGGTCAGTAGGAGTGAGACTGATACAGTGTGGTCAGTAGTAGAGAGACTGATACAGTGTGGTCAGTAGTAGGAGAGAGACTGATACAGTGTGGTCAGTAGTAGGAGAGAGACTGATACAGTGTGGTCAGTAGGAGAGAGACTGATACAGTGTGGTCAGTAGGAGAGAGACTGATACAGTGTGGTCAGTAGTAGAGAGACTGATACAGTGTGGTCAGTAGTAGAGACTGATACAGTGTGGTCAGTAGTAGAGAGACTGATACAGTGTGGTCAGTAGTAGAGAGACTGATACAGTGTGGTCAGTAGTAGAGAGACTGATACAGTGAGGTCAGTAGTAGAGAGACTGATACAGTGTGGTCAGTAGTAGTAGAGAGACTGATACAGTGTGGTCAGTAGTAGTAGAGAGACTGATACAGTGTGGTCAGTAGTAGAGACTGATACAGTGTGGTCAGTAGTAGGAGAGACTGATACAGTGTGGTCAGTAGTAGAGAGACTGATACAGTGTGGTCAGTAGTAGAGACTGATACAGTGTGGTCAGTAGTAGAGACTGATACAGTGTGGTCAGTAGTAGAGACTGATACAGTGTGGTCAGTAGTAGAGAGACTGATACAGTGTGGTCAGTAGTAGGAGAGAGACTGATACAGTGTGGTCAGTAGTAGAGAGACTGATACAGTGTGGTCAGTAGTAGAGAGACTGATACAGTGTGGTCAGTAGTAGGAGAGAGACTGATACAGTGTGGTCAGTAGTAGAGAGACTGATACAGTGTGGTCAGTAGTAGAAAGACTGATACAGTGTGGTCAGTAGTAGAGAGACTGATACAGTGTGGTCAGTAGTAGAGAGACTGATACAGTGTGGTCAGTAGTAGGAGAGAGACTGATACAGTGTGGTCAGTAGTAGGAGAGAGACTGATACAGTGTGGTCAGTAGTAGAGACTGATACAGTGTGGTCAGTAGTAGAGAGACTGATACAGTGTGGTCAGTAGTAGGAGAGAGACTGATACAGTGTGGTCAGTAGTAGAGAGACTGATACAGTGTGGTCAGTAGTAGAGAGACTGATACAGTGTGGTCAGTAGTAGGAGAGAGACTGATACAGTGTGGTCAGTAGTAGAGAGACTGATACAGTGTGGTCAGTAGTAGAGAGACTGATACAGTGTGGTCAGTAGTAGAAAGACTGATACAGTGTGGTCAGTAGTAGAAAGACTGATACAGTGTGGTCAGTAGTAGAGAGACTGATACAGTGTGGTCAGTAGTAGAGAGACTGATACAGTGTGGTCAGTAGTAGTAGAGAGACTGATACAGTGTGGTCAGTAGTAGGAGAGAGACTGATACAGTGTGGTCAGTAGTAGAGAGACTGATACAGTGTGGTCAGTAGTAGAAAGACTGATACAGTGTGGTCAGTAGTAGAGAGACTGATACAGTGTGGTCAGTAGTAGAGAGACTGATACAGTGTGGTCAGTAGTAGGAGAGAGACTGATACAGTGTGGTCAGTAGTAGGAGAGAGACTGATACAGTGTGGTCAGTAGTAGGAGAGAGACTGATACAATGTGGTCAGTAGTAGTAGAGAGACTGATACAGTGTGGTCAGTAGTAGAGAGACTGATACAGTGTGGTCAGTAGTAGAGACTGATACAGTGTGGTCAGTAGTAGAGACTGATACAGTGTGGTCAGTAGTAGGAGAGACTGATACAGTGTGGTCAGTAGTAGAGAGACTGATACAGTGTGGTCAGTAGTAGAGAGACTGATACAGTGTGGTCAGTAGTAGAGAGACTGATACAGTGTGGTCAGTAGTAGAGACTGATACAGTGTGGTCAGTAGTAGAGACTGATACAGTGTGGTCAGTAGTAGAGACTGATACAGTGTGGTCAGTAGTAGAGAGACTGATACAGTGTGGTCAGTAGTAGGAGAGAGACTGATACAGTGTGGTCAGTAGTAGAGAGACTGATACAGTGTGGTCAGTAGTAGAGAGACTGATACAGTGTGGTCAGTAGTAGGAGAGAGACTGATACAGTGTGGTCAGTAGTAGAGAGACTGATACAGTGTGGTCAGTAGTAGGAGAGAGACTGATACAGTGTGGTCAGTAGTAGAGAGACTGATACAGTGTGGTCAGTAGTAGAAAGACTGATACAGTGTGGTCAGTAGTAGAAAGACTGATACAGTGTGGTCAGTAGTAGAGAGACTGATACAGTGTGGTCAGTAGTAGAGAGACTGATACAGTGTGGTCAGTAGTAGGAGAGAGACTGATACAGTGTGGTCAGTAGTAGGAGAGAGACTGATACAGTGTGGTCAGTAGTAGAGACTGATACAGTGTGGTCAGTAGTAGAGAGACTGATACAGTGTGGTCAGTAGTAGGAGAGAGACTGATACAGTGTGGTCAGTAGTAGAGAGACTGATACAGTGTGGTCAGTAGTAGAGAGACTGATACAGTGTGGTCAGTAGTAGGAGAGAGACTGATACAGTGTGGTCAGTAGTAGAGAGACTGATACAGTGTGGTCAGTAGTAGAAAGACTGATACAGTGTGGTCAGTAGTAGAAAGACTGATACAGTGTGGTCAGTAGTAGAGAGACTGATACAGTGTGGTCAGTAGTAGAGAGACTGATACAGTGTGGTCAGTAGTAGGAGAGAGACTGATACAGTGTGGTCAGTAGTAGAGAGACTGATACAGTGTGGTCAGTAGTAGGAGAGAGACTGATACAATGTGGTCAGTAGTAGGAGAGAGACTGATACAGTGTGGTCAGTAGTAGGAGAGAGACTGATACAGTGTGGTCAGTAGTAGAGACTGATACAGTGTGGTCAGTAGTAGAGAGACTGATACAGTGTGGTCAGTAGTAGGAGAGAGACTGATACAGTGTGGTCAGTAGTAGGAGAGAGACTGATACAGTGTGGTCAGTAGTAGAGACTGATACAGTGTGGTCAGTAGTAGAGACTGATACAGTGTGGTCAGTAGTAGAGACTGATACAGTGTGGTCAGTAGTAGAGAGACTGATACAGTGTGGTCAGTAGTAGGAGAGAGACTGATACAGTGTGGTCAGTAGTAGAGAGACTGATACAGTGTGGTCAGTAGTAGAGAGACTGATACAGTGTGGTCAGTAGTAGGAGAGAGACTGATACAGTGTGGTCAGTAGTAGAGAGACTGATACAGTGTGGTCAGTAGTAGAAAGACTGATACAGTGTGGTCAGTAGTAGAGAGACTGATACAGTGTGGTCAGTAGTAGAGAGACTGATACAGTGTGGTCAGTAGTAGGAGAGAGACTGATACAGTGTGGTCAGTAGTAGGAGAGAGACTGATACAGTGTGGTCAGTAGTAGGGACTGATACAGTGTGGTCAGTAGTAGAGAGACTGATACAGTGTGGTCAGTAGTAGGAGAGAGACTGATACAGTGTGGTCAGTAGTAGAGAGACTGATACAGTGTGGTCAGTAGTAGAGAGACTGATACAGTGTGGTCAGTAGTAGGAGAGAGACTGATACAGTGTGGTCAGTAGTAGAGAGACTGATACAGTGTGGTCAGTAGTAGAAAGACTGATACAGTGTGGTCAGTAGTAGAGAGACTGATACAGTGTGGTCAGTAGTAGAGAGACTGATACAGTGTGGTCAGTAGTAGGAGAGAGACTGATACAGTGTGGTCAGTAGTAGGAGAGAGACTGATACAGTGTGGTCAGTAGTAGGAGAGAGACTGATACAATGTGGTCAGTAGTAGTAGAGAGACTGATACAGTGTGGTCAGTAGTAGATAGACTGATACAGTGTGGTCAGTAGTAGAGAGACTGATACAGTGTGGTCAGTAGTAGAGACTGATACAGTGTGGTCAGTAGTAGAGACTGATACAGTGTGGTCAGTAGTAGGAGAGACTGATACAGTGTGGTCAGTAGTAGAGAGACTGATACAGTGTGGTCAGTAGTAGAGAGACTGATACAGTGTGGTCAGTAGTAGAGAGACTGATACAGTGTGGTCAGTAGTAGAGACTGATACAGTGTGGTCAGTAGTAGAGACTGATACAGTGTGGTCAGTAGTAGAGACTGATACAGTGTGGTCAGTAGTAGAGAGACTGATACAGTGTGGTCAGTAGTAGGAGAGAGACTGATACAGTGTGGTCAGTAGTAGAGAGACTGATACAGTGTGGTCAGTAGTAGAGAGACTGATACAGTGTGGTCAGTAGTAGAGACTGATACAGTGTGGTCAGTAGTAGAGACTGATACAGTGTGGTCAGTAGTAGAGACTGATACAGTGTGGTCAGTAGTAGAGACTGATACAGTGTGGTCAGTAGTAGAGAGACTGATACAGTGTGGTCAGTAGTAGGAGAGAGACTGATACAGTGTGGTCAGTAGTAGAGAGACTGATACAGTGTGGTCAGTAGTAGGAGAGAGACTGATACAGTGTGGTCAGTAGTAGAGAGACTGATACAGTGTGGTCAGTAGTAGAAAGACTGATACAGTGTGGTCAGTAGTAGAGAGACTGATACAGTGTGGTCAGTAGTAGAGAGACTGATACAGTGTGGTCAGTAGTAGGAGAGAGACTGATACAGTGTGGTCAGTAGTAGGAGAGAGACTGATACAGTGTGGTCAGTAGTAGAGACTGATACAGTGTGGTCAGTAGTAGAGAGACTGATACAGGTTGGTCAGTAGTAGGAGAGAGACTGATACAGTGTGGTCAGTAGTAGAGAGACTGATACAGTGTGGTCAGTAGTAGAGAGACTCATACAGTGTGGTCAGTAGTAGGAGAGAGACTGATACAGTGTGGTCAGTAGTAGAGAGACTGATACAGTGTGGTCAGTAGTAGAAAGACTGATACAGTGTGGTCAGTAGTAGAAAGACTGATACAGTGTGGTCAGTAGTAGAGAGACTGATACAGTGTGGTCAGTAGTAGAGAGACTGATACAGTGTGGTCAGTAGTAGGAGAGAGACTGATACAGTGTGGTCAGTAGTAGAGAGACTGATACAGTGTGGTCAGTAGTAGGAGAGAGACTGATACAATGTGGTCAGTAGTAGGAGAGAGACTGATACAGCTTGGTCAGTAGTAGGAGAGAGACTGATACAGTGTGGTCAGTAGTAGAGACTGATACAGTGTGGTCAGTAGTAGAGAGACTGATACAGTGTGGTCAGTAGTAGGAGAGAGACTGATACAGTGTGGTCAGTAGTAGGAGAGAGACTGATACAGTGTGGTCAGTAGTAGAGACTGATACAGTGTGGTCAGTAGTAGAGAGACTGATACAGTGTGGTCAGTAGTAGGAGAGAGACTGATACAGTGTGGTCAGTAGTAGAGAGACTGATACAGTGTGGTCAGTAGTAGAGAGACTGATACAGTGTGGTCAGTAGTAGGAGAGAGACTGATACAGTGTGGTCAGTAGTAGAGAGACTGATACAGTGTGGTCAGTAGTAGAAAGACTGATACAGTGTGGTCAGTAGTAGAGAGACTGATACAGTGTGGTCAGTAGTAGAGAGACTGATACAGTGTGGTCAGTAGTAGGAGAGAGACTGATACAGTGTGGTCAGTAGTAGAGAGACTGATACAGTGTGGTCAGTAGTAGGAGAGAGACTGATACAATGTGGTCAGTAGTAGGAGAGAGACTGATACAGTGTGGTCAGTAGTAGGAGAGAGACTGATACAGTGTGGTCAGTAGTAGAGACTGATACAGTGTGGTCAGTAGTAGAGAGACTGATACAGTGTGGTCAGTAGTAAAGAGAATGATACAGTGTGGTCAGTAGTAGAGAGACTGATACAGTGTGGTCAGTAGTAGAGAGACTGATACAGTGTGGTCAGTAGTAGAGCGACTGATACAGTGTGGTCAGTAGGAGAGAGACTGATACAGTGTGGTCAGTAGGAGAGACTGATACAGTGTGGTCAGTAGTAGAGAGACTGATACAGTGTGGTCAGTAGTAGAGACTGATACAGTGTGGTCAGTAGGAGAGAGACTGGTACAGTGTGGTCAGTAGGAGAGAGACTGATACAGTGTGGTCAGTAGGTGAGAGACTGATACAGTGTGGTCAGTAGTAGAGAGACTGATACAGTGTGGTCAGTAGTAGTAGAGAGACTGATACAGTGTGGTCAGTAGTAGGAGAGAGACTGATACAGTGTGGTCAGTAGTAGGAGAGAGACTGATACAGTGTGGTCAGTAGGAGAGAGACTGATACAGTGTGGTCAGTAGTAGGAGAGAGACTGATACAGTGTGGTCAGTAGTAGGAGAGAGACTGATACAGTGTGGTCAGTAGGAGAGAGACTGATACAGTGTGGTCAGTAGGAGAGAGACTGATACAGTGTGGTCAGTAGGAGAGAGACTGATACAGTGTGGTCAGTAGTAGGAGAGAGACTGATAGAGTGTGGTCAGTAGTAGGAGAGAGACTGATAGTGTTGTCAGTAGTAGGAGAGAGACTGATACAGTGTGGTCAGTAGTAGGAGAGAGACTGATACAGTGTGGTCAGTAGTAGGAGAGAGACTGATACAGTGTGGTCAGTAGTAGGAGAGAGACTGATACAGTGTGGTCAGTAGTAGAGAGACTGATACAGTGTGGTCAGTAGTAGAGACTGATACAGTGTGGTCAGTAGTATAGAGACTGATACAGTGAGGTCAGTAGCAGAGAGACTGATACAGTGTGGTCAGTAGTAGAGAGACTGATACAGTGTGGTCAGTAGTAGAGAGACTGATACAGTGTGGTCAGTAGGAGAGAGACTGATACAGTGTGGTCAGTAGGAGAGAGACTGATACAGTGTGGTCGGTAGCAGAGAGACTGATACAGTGTGGTCAGTAGGAGAGAGACTGATACAGTGTGGTCAGTAGTAGAGACTGATACAGTGTGGTCAGTAGGAGAGACTGATACAGTGTGGTCGGTAGTAGGAGAGAGACTGATACAGTGTGGTCAGTAGTAGAGAGACTGATACAGTGTGGTCAGTAGGTGAGAGACTGATACAGTGTGGTCAGTAGGAGAGACTGATACAGTGTGGTCAGTAGGAGAGAGACTGATACAGTGTGGTCAGTAGTAGAGAGACTGATACAGTGTGGTCAGTAGTAGAGAGACTGATACAGTGTGGTCAGTAGTAGTAGAGAGACTGATACAGTGTGGTCAGTAGTAGTAGAGAGACTGATACAGTGTGGTCAGTAGTAGTAGAGAGACTGAAACAGTGTGGTCAGTAGGAGAGAGACTGATACAGTGTGGTCAGTAGGAGAGAGACTGATACAGTGTGGTCAGTAGCAGAGAGACTGATACAGTGTGGTCAGTAGTAGAGAGACTGATACAGTGTGGTCAGTAGTAGAGAGACTGATACAGTGTGGTCAGTAGTAGAGAGACTGATACAGTGTGGTCAGTAGTAGAGAGACTGATACAGTGTGGTCAGTAGGAGAGAGACTGATACAGTGTGGTCAGTAGTAGTAGAGAGACTGAAACAGTGTGGTCAGTAGTAGTAGAGAGACTGATACAGTGTGGTCAGTAGGAGAGAGACTGATACAGTGTGGTCAGTAGTAGTAGAGAGACTGAAACAGTGTGGTCAGTAGGAGAGAGACTGATACAGTGTGGTCAGTAGTAGTAGAGAGACTGATACAGTGTGGTCAGTAGTATAGACTGATACAGTGTGGTCAGTAGTAGAGAGACTGATACAGTGTGGTCAGTAGTAGAGAGACTGATACAGTGAGGTCAGTAGTAGAGAGACTGATACAGTGTGGTCAGTAGTAGAGAGACTGATACAGTGTGGTCAGTAGTAGAGAGACTGACACAGTGTGGTCAGTAGTAGTAGAGAGACTGATACAGTGTGGTCAGTAGTAGTAGAGAGACTGAAACAGTGTGGTCAGTAGGAGAGAGACTGATACAGTGTGGTCAGTAGGAGAGAGACTGATACAGTGTGGTCAGTAGCAGAGAGACTGATACAGTGTGGTCAGTAGTAGAGAGACTGATACAGTGTGGTCAGTAGTAGAGAGACTGATACAGTGTGGTCAGTAGTAGAGAGACTGATACAGTGTGGTCAGTAGGAGAGAGACTGATACAGTGTGGTCAGTAGTAGTAGAGAGACTGAAACAGTGTGGTCAGTAGTAGTAGAGAGACTGATACAGTGTGGTCAGTAGGAGAGAGACTGATACAGTGTGGTCAGTAGTAGTAGAGAGACTGAAACAGTGTGGTCAGTAGGAGAGAGACTGATACAGTGTGGTCAGTAGTAGTAGAGAGACTGATACAGTGTGGTCAGTAGTAGAGACTGATACAGTGTGGTCAGTAGTAGAGAGACTGATACAGTGTGGTCAGTAGTAGAGAGACTGATACAGTGTGGTCAGTAGTAGAGAGACTGATACAGTGAGGTCAGTAGTAGAGAGACTGATACAGTGAGGTCAGTAGTAGAGAGACTGATACAGTGTGGTCAGTAGTAGTAGAGAGACTGATACAGTGTGGTCAGTAGTAGAGAGACTGATACAGTGTGGTCAGTAGTAGAGAGACTGATACAGTGTGGTCAGTAGTAGAGACTGATACAGTGTGGTCAGTAGTAGAGACTGATACAGTGTGGTCAGTAGGAGAGACTGATACAGTGTGGTCAGTAGTAGGAGAGAGACTGATACAGTGTGGTCAGTAGTAGAGACTGATAGTGTGGTCAGTAGTAGAGAGACTGATACAGTGTGGTCAGTAGTAGGAGAGAGACTGATACAGTGTGGTCAGTAGTAGAGAGACTGATACAGTGTGGTCAGTAGTAGAGAGACTGATACAGTGTGGTCAGTAGTAGGAGAGAGACTGATACAGTGTGGTCAGTAGTAGAGAGACTGATACAGTGTGGTCAGTAGTAGAAAGACTGATACAGTGTGGTCAGTAGTAGAGAGACTGATACAGTGTGGTCAGTAGTAGAGAGACTGATACAGTGTGGTCAGTAGTAGGAGAGAGACTGATACAGTGTGGTCAGTAGTAGAGAGACTGATACAGTGTGGTCAGTAGTAGGAGAGAGACTGATACAATGTGGTCAGTAGTAGGAGAGAGACTGATACAGTGTGGTCAGTAGTAGGAGAGAGACTGATACAGTGTGGTCAGTAGTAGAGACTGATACAGTGTGGTCAGTAGTAGAGAGACTGATACAGTGTGGTCAGTAGTAAAGAGAATGATACAGTGTGGTCAGTAGTAGAGAGACTGATACAGTGTGGTCAGTAGTAGAGAGACTGATACAGTGTGGTCAGTAGTAGAGCGACTGATACAGTGTGGTCAGTAGGAGAGAGACTGATACAGTGTGGTCAGTAGGAGAGACTGATACAGTGTGGTCAGTAGTAGAGAGACTGATACAGTGTGGTCAGTAGTAGAGACTGATACAGTGTGGTCAGTAGGAGAGAGACTGGTACAGTGTGGTCAGTAGGAGAGAGACTGATACAGTGTGGTCAGTAGGTGAGAGACTGATACAGTGTGGTCAGTAGTAGAGAGACTGATACAGTGTGGTCAGTAGTAGTAGAGAGACTGATACAGTGTGGTCAGTAGTAGGAGAGAGACTGATACAGTGTGGTCAGTAGTAGGAGAGAGACTGATACAGTGTGGTCAGTAGGAGAGAGACTGATACAGTGTGGTCAGTAGTAGGAGAGAGACTGATACAGTGTGGTCAGTAGTAGGAGAGAGACTGATACAGTGTGGTCAGTAGGAGAGAGACTGATACAGTGTGGTCAGTAGGAGAGAGACTGATACAGTGTGGTCAGTAGGAGAGAGACTGATACAGTGTGGTCAGTAGTAGGAGAGAGACTGATAGAGTGTGGTCAGTAGTAGGAGAGAGACTGATAGTGTTGTCAGTAGTAGGAGAGAGACTGATACAGTGTGGTCAGTAGTAGGAGAGAGACTGATACAGTGTGGTCAGTAGTAGGAGAGAGACTGATACAGTGTGGTCAGTAGTAGAGAGACTGATACAGTGTGGTCAGTAGTAGAGACTGATACAGTGTGGTCAGTAGTATAGAGACTGATACAGTGAGGTCAGTAGCAGAGAGACTGATACAGTGTGGTCAGTAGTAGAGAGACTGATACAGTGTGGTCAGTAGTAGAGAGACTGATACAGTGTGGTCAGTAGGAGAGAGACTGATACAGTGTGGTCAGTAGGAGAGAGACTGATACAGTGTGGTCGGTAGCAGAGAGACTGATACAGTGTGGTCAGTAGGAGAGAGACTGATACAGTGTGGTCAGTAGTAGAGACTGATACAGTGTGGTCAGTAGGAGAGACTGATACAGTGTGGTCGGTAGTAGGAGAGAGACTGATACAGTGTGGTCAGTAGTAGAGAGACTGATACAGTGTGGTCAGTAGGTGAGAGACTGATACAGTGTGGTCAGTAGGAGAGACTGATACAGTGTGGTCAGTAGGAGAGAGACTGATACAGTGTGGTCAGTAGTAGAGAGACTGATACAGTGTGGTCAGTAGTAGAGAGACTGATACAGTGTGGTCAGTAGTAGTAGAGAGACTGATACAGTGTGGTCAGTAGTAGTAGAGAGACTGATACAGTGTGGTCAGTAGTAGTAGAGAGACTGAAACAGTGTGGTCAGTAGGAGAGAGACTGATACAGTGTGGTCAGTAGGAGAGAGACTGATACAGTGTGGTCAGTAGCAGAGAGACTGATACAGTGTGGTCAGTAGTAGAGAGACTGATACAGTGTGGTCAGTAGTAGAGAGACTGATACAGTGTGGTCAGTAGTAGAGAGACTGATACAGTGTGGTCAGTAGTAGAGAGACTGATACAGTGTGGTCAGTAGGAGAGAGACTGATACAGTGTGGTCAGTAGTAGTAGAGAGACTGAAACAGTGTGGTCAGTAGTAGTAGAGAGACTGATACAGTGTGGTCAGTAGGAGAGAGACTGATACAGTGTGGTCAGTAGTAGTAGAGAGACTGAAACAGTGTGGTCAGTAGGAGAGAGACTGATACAGTGTGGTCAGTAGTAGTAGAGAGACTGATACAGTGTGGTCAGTAGTATAGACTGATACAGTGTGGTCAGTAGTAGAGAGACTGATACAGTGTGGTCAGTAGTAGAGAGACTGATACAGTGAGGTCAGTAGTAGAGAGACTGATACAGTGTGGTCAGTAGTAGAGAGACTGATACAGTGTGGTCAGTAGTAGAGACTGATACAGTGTGGTCAGTAGGAGAGAGACTGGTACAGTGTGGTCAGTAGGAGAGAGACTGATACAGTGTGGTCAGTAGTAGAGAGACTGATACAGTGTGGTCAGTAGTAGAGACTGATACAGTGTGGTCAGTAGGAGAGAGACTGGTACAGTGTGGTCAGTAGGAGAGAGACTGATACAGTGTGGTCAGTAGGTGAGAGACTGATACAGTGTGGTCAGTAGTAGAGAGACTGATACAGTGTGGTCAGTAGTAGTAGAGAGACTGATACAGTGTGGTCAGTAGTAGGAGAGAGACTGATACAGTGTGGTCAGTAGTAGGAGAGAGACTGATACAGTGTGGTCAGTAGGAGAGAGACTGATACAGTGTGGTCAGTAGTAGGAGAGAGACTGATACAGTGTGGTCAGTAGTAGGAGAGAGACTGATACAGTGTGGTCAGTAGGAGAGAGACTGATACAGTGTGGTCAGTAGGAGAGAGACTGATACAGTGTGGTCAGTAGGAGAGAGACTGATACAGTGTGGTCAGTAGTAGGAGAGAGACTGATAGAGTGTGGTCAGTAGTAGGAGAGAGACTGATAGTGTTGTCAGTAGTAGGAGAGAGACTGATACAGTGTGGTCAGTAGTAGGAGAGAGACTGATACAGTGTGGTCAGTAGTAGGAGAGAGACTGATACAGTGTGGTCAGTAGTAGAGAGACTGATACAGTGTGGTCAGTAGTAGAGACTGATACAGTGTGGTCAGTAGTATAGAGACTGATACAGTGAGGTCAGTAGCAGAGAGACTGATACAGTGTGGTCAGTAGTAGAGAGACTGATACAGTGTGGTCAGTAGTAGAGAGACTGATACAGTGTGGTCAGTAGGAGAGAGACTGATACAGTGTGGTCAGTAGGAGAGAGACTGATACAGTGTGGTCGGTAGCAGAGAGACTGATACAGTGTGGTCAGTAGGAGAGAGACTGATACAGTGTGGTCAGTAGTAGAGACTGATACAGTGTGGTCAGTAGGAGAGACTGATACAGTGTGGTCGGTAGTAGGAGAGAGACTGATACAGTGTGGTCAGTAGTAGAGAGACTGATACAGTGTGGTCAGTAGGTGAGAGACTGATACAGTGTGGTCAGTAGGAGAGACTGATACAGTGTGGTCAGTAGGAGAGAGACTGATACAGTGTGGTCAGTAGTAGAGAGACTGATACAGTGTGGTCAGTAGTAGAGAGACTGATACAGTGTGGTCAGTAGTAGTAGAGAGACTGATACAGTGTGGTCAGTAGTAGTAGAGAGACTGATACAGTGTGGTCAGTAGTAGTAGAGAGACTGAAACAGTGTGGTCAGTAGGAGAGAGACTGATACAGTGTGGTCAGTAGGAGAGAGACTGATACAGTGTGGTCAGTAGCAGAGAGACTGATACAGTGTGGTCAGTAGTAGAGAGACTGATACAGTGTGGTCAGTAGTAGAGAGACTGATACAGTGTGGTCAGTAGTAGAGAGACTGATACAGTGTGGTCAGTAGTAGAGAGACTGATACAGTGTGGTCAGTAGGAGAGAGACTGATACAGTGTGGTCAGTAGTAGTAGAGAGACTGAAACAGTGTGGTCAGTAGTAGTAGAGAGACTGATACAGTGTGGTCAGTAGGAGAGAGACTGATACAGTGTGGTCAGTAGTAGTAGAGAGACTGAAACAGTGTGGTCAGTAGGAGAGAGACTGATACAGTGTGGTCAGTAGTAGTAGAGAGACTGATACAGTGTGGTCAGTAGTATAGACTGATACAGTGTGGTCAGTAGTAGAGAGACTGATACAGTGTGGTCAGTAGTAGAGAGACTGATACAGTGAGGTCAGTAGTAGAGAGACTGATACAGTGTGGTCAGTAGTAGAGAGACTGATACAGTGTGGTCAGTAGTAGAGAGACTGATACAGTGTGGTCAGTAGTAGTAGAGAGACTGATACAGTGTGGTCAGTAGTAGTAGAGAGACTGAAACAGTGTGGTCAGTAGGAGAGAGACTGATACAGTGTGGTCAGTAGGAGAGAGACTGATACAGTGTGGTCAGTAGCAGAGAGACTGATACAGTGTGGTCAGTAGTAGAGAGACTGATACAGTGTGGTCAGTAGTAGAGAGACTGATACAGTGTGGTCAGTAGTAGAGAGACTGATACAGTGTGGTCAGTAGGAGAGAGACTGATACAGTGTGGTCAGTAGTAGTAGAGAGACTGAAACAGTGTGGTCAGTAGTAGTAGAGAGACTGATACAGTGTGGTCAGTAGGAGAGAGACTGATACAGTGTGGTCAGTAGTAGTAGAGAGACTGAAACAGTGTGGTCAGTAGGAGAGAGACTGATACAGTGTGGTCAGTAGTAGTAGAGAGACTGATACAGTGTGGTCAGTAGTAGAGACTGATACAGTGTGGTCAGTAGTAGAGAGACTGATACAGTGTGGTCAGTAGTAGAGAGACTGATACAGTGTGGTCAGTAGTAGAGAGACTGATACAGTGAGGTCAGTAGTAGAGAGACTGATACAGTGAGGTCAGTAGTAGAGAGACTGATACAGTGTGGTCAGTAGTAGTAGAGAGACTGATACAGTGTGGTCAGTAGTAGAGAGACTGATACAGTGTGGTCAGTAGTAGAGAGACTGATACAGTGTGGTCAGTAGTAGAGACTGATACAGTGTGGTCAGTAGTAGAGACTGATACAGTGTGGTCAGTAGGAGAGAGACTGATACAGTGTGTTCAGTAGCAGAGAGACTGATACAGTGTGGTCAGTAGTAGGAGAGAGACTGATACAGTGTGGTCAGTAGGAGAGAGACTGATACAGTGTGTTCAGTAGCAGAGAGACTGATACAGTGTGGTCAGTAGTAGAGAGACTGATACAGTGTGGTCAGTAGAGAGACTGATACAGTGTGGTCAGTAGAGAGACTGATACAGTGTGGTCAGTAGGAGAGAGACTGATACAGTGTGGTCAGTAGGAGAGAGACTGATACAGTGTGGTCAGTAGTAGAGAGACTGATACAGTGTGGTCGGTAGTAGTAGAGAGACTGATACAGTGTGGTCGGTAGTAGTAGAGAGACTGATACAGTGTGGTCAGTAGTAGAGACTGATACAGTGTGGTCAGTAGTAGAGAGACTGATACAGTGTGGTCAGTAGTAGAGAGACTGATACAGTGTGGTCAGTAGTAGAGAGACTGATACAGTGAGGTCAGTAGTAGAGAGACTGATACAGTGTGGTCAGTAGTAGTAGAGAGACTGAAACAGTGTGGTCAGTAGGAGAGAGACTGATACAGTGTGGTCAGTAGTAGTAGAGAGACTGATACAGTGTGGTCAGTAGTAGAGAGACTGATACAGTGTGGTCAGTAGTAGAGACTGATACAGTGTGGTCAGTAGTAGAGAGACTGATACAGTGTGGTCAGTAGTAGAGAGACTGATACAGTGTGGTCAGTAGTAGAGAGACTGATACAGTGAGGTCAGTAGTAGTAGAGAGACTGATACAGTGTGGTCAGTAGTAGTAGAGAGACTGATACAGTGTGGTCAGTAGTAGTAGAGAGACTGATACAGTGTGGTCAGTAGTAGAGAGACTGATACAGTGTGGTCAGTAGTAGAGAGACTGATACAGTGTGGTCAGTAGTAGAGACTGATACAGTGTGGTCAGTAGTAGAGACTGATACAGTGTGGTCAGTAGTAGTAGAGAGACTGATACAGTGTGGTCAGTAGTAGAGAGACTGATACAGTGTGGTCAGTAGTAGAGCGACTGATACAGTGTGGTCAGTAGTAGAGAGACTGATACAGTGTGGTCAGTAGTAGAGACTGATACAGTGTGGTCAGTAGGAGAGAGACTGATACAGTGTGTTCAGTAGCAGAGAGACTGATACAGTGTGGTCAGTAGTAGGAGAGAGACTGATACAGTGTGGTCAGTAGGAGAGAGACTGATACAGTGTGTTCAGTAGCAGAGAGACTGATACAGTGTGGTCAGTAGCAGAGAGACTGATACAGTGTGGTCAGTAGCAGAGAGACTGATACAGTGTGGTCAGTAGGAGAGAGACTGATACAGTGTGGTCAGTAGGAGAGAGACTGATACAGTGTGGTCAGTAGGAGAGAGACTGATACAGTGTGGTCAGTAGTAGAGAGACTGATACAGTGTGGTCAGTAGTAGAGAGACTGATACAGTGTGGTCAGTAGTAGAGACTGATACAGTGTGGTCAGTAGTAGAGAGACTGATACAGTGTGGTCAGTAGTAGAGAGACTGATACAGTGTGGTCAGTAGTAGAGACTGATACAGTGTGGTCAGTAGTAGAGAGACTGATACAGTGTGGTCAGTAGTAGGAGAGAGACTGATACAGTGTGGTCAGTAGTAGAGAGACTGATACAGTGTGGTCAGTAGTAGAGACTGATACAGTGTGGTCAGTAGGAGAGAGACTGATACAGTGTGTTCAGTAGCAGAGAGACTGATACAGTGTGGTCAGTAGGAGAGAGACTGATACAGTGTGGTCAGTAGGAGAGAGACTGATACAGTGTGTTCAGTAGCAGAGAGACTGATACAGTGTGGTCAGTAGAGAGACTGATACAGTGTGGTCAGTAGGAGAGAGACTGATACAGTGTGGTCAGTAGGAGAGAGACTGATACAGTGTGGTCAGTAGTAGAGAGACTGATACAGTGTGGTCAGTAGTAGAGAGACTGATACAGTGTGGTCGGTAGTAGTAGAGAGACTGATACAGTGTGGTCAGTAGTAGAGAGACTGATACAGTGTGGTCGGTAGTAGTAGAGAGACTGATACAGTGTGGTCAGTAGTAGAGAGACTGATACAGTGTGGTCAGTAGTAGAGACTGATACAGTGTGGTCAGTAGTAGAGAGACTGATACAGTGTGGTCAGTAGTAGAGAGACTGATACAGTGTGGTCAGTAGTAGAGACTGATACAGTGTGGTCAGTAGTAGAGAGACTGATACAGTGTGGTCAGTAGTAGGAGAGAGACTGATACAGTGTGGTCAGTAGTAGTAGAGAGACTGATACAGTGTGGTCAGTAGTAGAGACTGATACAGTGTGGTCAGTAGTAGAGAGACTGATACAGTGTGGTCAGTAGTAGAGAGACTGATACAGTGTGGTCAGTAGTAGAGAGACTGATACAGTGAGGTCAGTAGTAGAGAGACTGATACAGTGTGGTCAGTAGTAGTAGAGAGACTGAAACAGTGTGGTCAGTAGGAGAGAGACTGATACAGTGTGGTCAGTAGTAGTAGAGAGACTGATACAGTGTGGTCAGTAGTAGAGAGACTGATACAGTGTGGTCAGTAGTAGAGACTGATACAGTGTGGTCAGTAGTAGAGAGACTGATACAGTGTGGTCAGTAGTAGAGAGACTGATACAGTGTGGTCAGTAGTAGAGAGACTGATACAGTGAGGTCAGTAGTAGAGAGACTGATACAGTGTGGTCAGTAGTAGTAGAGAGACTGATACAGTGTGGTCAGTAGTAGAGAGACTGATACAGTGTGGTCAGTAGTAGAGAGACTGATACAGTGTGGTCAGTAGTAGAGACTGATACAGTGTGGTCAGTAGTAGAGAGACTGATACAGTGTGGTCAGTAGTAGAGACTGATACAGTGTGGTCAGTAGGAGAGAGACTGATACAGTGTGTTCAGTAGCAGAGAGACTGATACAGTGTGGTCAGTAGTAGGAGAGAGACTGATACAGTGTGGTCAGTAGGAGAGAGACTGATACAGTGTGTTCAGTAGCAGAGAGACTGATACAGTGTGGTCAGTAGTAGAGAGACTGATACAGTGTGGTCAGTAGAGAGACTGATACAGTGTGGTCAGTAGGAGAGAGACTGATACAGTGTGGTCAGTAGGAGAGAGACTGATACAGTGTGGTCAGTAGGAGAGAGACTGATACAGTGTGGTCAGTAGTAGAGAGACTGATACAGTGTGGTCAGTAGTAGAGAGACTGATACAGTGTGGTCAGTAGTAGAGAGACTGATACAGTGTGGTCAGTAGTAGAGACTGATACAGTGTGGTCAGTAGTAGAGACTGATACAGTGTGGTCAGTAGTAGAGAGACTGATACAGTGTGGTCAGTAGTAGAGAGACTGATACAGTGTGGTCAGTAGTAGAGACTGATACAGTGTGGTCAGTAGTAGAGAGACTGATACAGTGTGGTCAGTAGTAGGAGAGAGACTGATACAGTGTGGTCAGTAGTAGAGAGACTGATTCAGTGTGGTCAGTAGTAGAGACTGATACAGTGTGGTCAGTAGGAGAGAGACTGATACAGTGTGTTCAGTAGCAGAGAGACTGATACAGTGTGGTCAGTAGGAGAGAGACTGATACAGTGTGGTCAGTAGGAGAGAGACTGATACAGTGTGTTCAGTAGCAGAGAGACTGATACAGTGTGGTCAGTAGAGAGACTGATACAGTGTGGTCAGTAGGAGAGAGACTGATACAGTGTGGTCAGTAGGAGAGAGACTGATACAGTGTGGTCAGTAGTAGAGAGACTGATACAGTGTGGTCAGTAGTAGAGAGACTGATACAGTGTGGTCGGTAGTAGTAGAGAGACTGATACAGTGTGGTCGGTAGTAGTAGAGAGACTGATACAGTGTGGTCAGTAGTAGAGAGACTGATACAGTGTGGTCAGTAGTAGAGAGACTGATACAGTGTGGTCAGTAGTAGAGACTGATACAGTGTGGTCAGTAGTAGAGAGACTGATACAGTGTGGTCAGTAGTAGAGAGACTGATACAGTGTGGTCAGTAGTAGGAGAGAGACTGATACAGTGTGGTCAGTAGTAGAGAGACTGATACAGTGTGGTCAGTAGTAGAGAGACTGAAACAGTGTGGTCAGTAGTAGAGAGACTGATACAGTGTGGTCAGTAGTAGAGAGACTGATACAGTGTGGTCAGTAGTAGAGAGACTGATACAGTGTGGTCAGTAGTAGAAAGACTGATACAGTGTTGTCAGTAGTAGAGAGACTGATACAGTGTGGTCAGTAGTAGGAGAGAGACTGATACAGTGTGGTCAGTAGGAGAGAGACTGATACAGTGTGCTCAGTAGTAGAGAGACTGATACAGTGTGGTCGGTAGTAGGAGAGAGACTGATACAGTGTGGTCAGTAGTAGGAGAGAGACTGATACAGTGTGGTCAGTAGTAGGAGAGAGACTGATACAGTGTGGTCAGTAGTAGGAGAGAGACTGATACAGTGTGGTCAGTAGTAGAGAGACTGATACAGTGTGGTCAGTAGTAGAGACTGATACAGTGTGGTCAGTAGTAGAAAGACTGATACAGTGTGGTCAGTAGTAGAGAGACTGATACAGTGTGGTCAGTAGTAGGAGAGAGACTGATACAGTGTGGTCAGTAGTAGAGAGACTGATACAGTGTGCTCAGTAGTAGAGAGACTGATACAGTGTGGTCGGTAGTAGGAGAGAGACTGATACAGTGTGGTCAGTAGTAGGAGAGAGACTGATACAGTGTGGTCAGTAGTAGGAGAGAGACTGATACAGTGTGGTCAGTAGTAGAGACTGATACAGTGTGGTCAGTAGTAGAGAGACTGATACAGTGTGGTCAGTAGTAGAGAGACTGATACAGTGTGGTCAGTAGTAGAGAGACTGATACAGTGTGGTCAGTAGGAGAGAGACTGATACAGTGTGGTCAGTAGGAGAGAGACTGATACAGTGTGGTCAGTAGGAGAGACTGATACAGTGTGGTCAGTAGTAGAGAGACTGATACAGTGTGGTCAGTAGTAGAGAGACTGATACAGTGTGGTCAGTAGTAGAGAGACTGATACAGTGTGGTCAGTAGTAGAGACTGATACAGTGTGGTCAGTAGGAGAGAGACTGATACAGTGTGGTCAGTAGGAGAGAGACTGATACAGTGTGGTCAGTAGGAGAGAGACTGATACAGTGTGGTCAGTAGTATAGAGACTGATACAGTGTGGTCAGTATTAGAGAGACTGATACAGTGTGGTCAGTATTAGAGAGACTGATATAGTGTGGTCAGTCTCTCTCCATCCCCCCCCCCCCTCCCTTTGACAGAGGAGATCAAATGTTGCCGTTTTAAAGTAAGTTGGTTGCAATTCTACACATTTTGATATGAGACAGAGAAGATTTTGCAATTTTATATCTAATTCCATGGAATTCTACTCATTTTGACATGGGACAGAGAGAAGATTTTGCACTTTGATATGGAATTCTTCACATTTTGACATGGGACAGAGAAAGCCACTTGCTGTTTTACAGCAAATTTTCTTTTACACATTTTACCATCGGGTGGAGAGAGATGTTTGCTGTTTTTAATATAATATTTGAGTGACTAACAAAATCAATGGGGGTCCCAGCGGTCGATAATTCGCCCACGATTACAAGAAGTTTAGATAGCTGGTTAGACTAATTTACAGATCTAAAAAATGTTAGCTGACATGGGCTAGTTGAGGGACTGACATAACAAGAGAAAAACTGCTGAGTTTATAAAATATCTATAAAATTTCCAAATGTCACCTTGTGTATTCTACTATTCTAACTCTCAACAGGAAGTTGATACCCCGATTGAGCCCCCCCCCTCCCCCCAAAAATCGTACAAAAATAATTTAAAAAAAACATTTGTTTTGGAAATTGATGGGCCAGCAGTTGCTTATCCCTGTTGTACATGAACAGTGGAGTCAGAGTGACCAGATGCAACCTGGACTCATGGGTAGACGTAACATAGTAAATGGAAACAGTCCAATTAGTATGATATGGTACATATTAATTTGTGGATATCCATTATCCATTTCTTATATGTCCCGATTTAAAATCCGTATGATGTGTTACGAATGGAAATTAGTACAATATGTTATGAATGTTAATTTGCACAATATGTTATACACTTAAAGGTTATGGTTAGGCAATGGTTAGCTAACATGCAAAGTAGCTAAAAAGTAGTAATTAGTTGAAATGTTGCTAAAATGCTAAAATGCTGTCTGTGATGAAATTCGAACACGCAACCTTTGAGTTGCTAGATGTTATTGTACATTTTTGCCTGTAACCATACCAAAACGTAACATATCATACTAATTTGAGTGTTCCCGGATTTACATTCACTATGTTACGTCTAATCTATGCGGCCAGGCTGCCAGACGTGGGCTGGTTCTGATTCATTGTATTTCTGAAGAACAGAAGAAAATTGCACAAGGACTCGCAACCATCGCAAATTCCCAAGTAACGTGCTTTGAACTTCAGATTATTTTCTTGAGGTATTCAGCCTCAACTGCCAAAGACACCCAGGAGATGATTCCTTTAACAGGGACCCTACTCTGGTGTGGTTGGTGCCCGTTGCCTGAGATGATTCCTTTAACAGGGACCCTACTCTGGTGTGATTGGTGCCCGTTGCCTGAGATGATTCCTTTAACAGGGACCCTACTCTGGTGGGATTGGTGCTTGTTGCCTGAGATGATTCCTTTAACAGGGACCCTACTCTGGTGTGGTTGGTGCTTGTTGCCTGAGATGATTCCTTTAACAGGGACCCTACTCTGGTGTGATTGGTGCTTGTTGCCTGAGATGATTCCTTTAACAGGGACCCTACTCTGGTGTGATTGGTGCCCGTTGCCTGAGATGATTCCTTTAACAGGGACCCTACTCTGGTGTGGTTGGTGCCCGTTGCCTGAGATGATTCCTTTAACAGGGACCCTACTCTGGTGTGGTTGGTGCCCGTTGCCTGAGATGATTCCTTTAACAGGGACCCTACTCTGGTGTGGTTGGTGCCCGTTGCCTGAGATGATTGGAGAACAGTAATACACATGAAACTAAAAGAGAAAGATGTATATGTGATGGGATGTATAGACATTATGGACAGTATGTGATGGGATGTATAGACATTATGGACAGTATGTGATGGGATGTATAGACATTATGGACAGTATGTGATGGGATGTATAGACATTATGGACAGTATGTGATGGGATGTATAGACATTATGGACAGTATGTGGAAAGAATATTTAGTATATTTAGAATTCGTAGGATAGAGTACTATATGTACAGCAATAGTTGAATAGAATACCGTATGTACATCTGAAATGAGTGTTCCCTTATTAAAGTGAGGCGGAAGGGTTTGTTTCATGATTAACAACTCATGGTGTGATTGTGGTAATGTGCAGGAACTCAAGTCCTTCTGTTCTCCGGATCTGAAATACCTCACCATCTTATGCCGACCGCATTACTTCACGAAAATGGTTTTATTTGGTCGTCGTCACTGCCGTGTATATTCCCTCCCCAAGCCGACGCCGCAACGACTCTCAAGGAACTACACTGGACTATTTGCAAACTGGAAACCGCATATCCTGAGGCCGCATTCATTGTTGGGATTTAAAACCGTTTGACAGGCAGCTCAATCCTGCAGTTGAGCTAATTTGAACAGCAAATTTATGAAATTAAACATATTCATTTTGTTTGCCATATTTTATCATCTCAAACAATGCTATTTATCAGACTCACATATTTTTAAACACCCAGTCAAAGATGGTTGAAAACCTGGAAGTGAACGTGAGCAAAACCAAACCTCATTTACCACAAATGTTTTTGTACTAATTGTGTATACAATGGGAAATTATAAGGTTGTAATGTAATTTAAGGATGATTAAATTACTAATATGTTGTTTTACAATTTTAAAGAACTCTTTAAAAATATGCTCTACCAGGTGGTTGAGTTGCCCATTAAAGGAATGCTATTAAGTCAAAACTAGTGATAATGGGACAATGGAGAAATATTTTTACGGGATCTTTTTGTCTGTGCAAGTACAAAAATCCTTTCAAATCCATATCTTTATTTACAGTCTCCCTGTTATCTTCAATATGTTTCACAACATCATTCAGTACCTGTCATTTTACTGGTATTCTAAGCATATACAGTGCATTCGGAAAGTATTCAGACCTCTTGACTTTCTCCACATTTTGTTACGTTTCTAAAAATTTATTAAATTAATTGTTTTCCTCAATCAACACACAATACCCCATATTGACAAAGCAAAAACAGAAATACCGTATTTACATAAGTATTCAGACCCTTTGCTATGAGACTCGAAAATGAGCTCAGGTGCATCCTGTTTCCATTGATCATCCTTGAGATGTTTCTACAACTTGATTGGAGTCCACCTGTGGTTCACAAGGTGGATTGGGGAAGGGTACCAAAAAATGTCTGCAGCACTGAAAGTCCCCAAGAACACAGTGACAGAGGGACAGAGAGAGACAGAGAGAGAGAGAGAGAGATACATTCTGATCCAACAAACAGAGAAACGTATGTGATAATGAGAGCAAGAAGGAAAGATCTTTACCTCCTAATGTCCAAACGCTCTACAACAGGACATTTCTGTAGAACTCCGAGGCAGGATTGTGTCGAGGCACAGATCTGGGGAAGGGTACCAACAAATGTCTGCAGAATTGAAGGTCCACAAGAACACAGTGCCTCCATCATTCTTAAATGGAAGAAGTTTGGAAACACCAAGACTCTTCCTAAAGCTGGCCGTCCAGCCAAACTGAGCAAACGGGGGAGATGGGCGTTGGTCAGGGAGGTGACCAAGAACCTGATGGTCACTCTGACAGAGCTCCAGAGTTCCTCTGTGGAAGATGGGAGAACCTTCCAGAAGGACAACCATCTCTGCAGCACTCTGCTAAACCAGGCCTTTATGGTGGAGTGGCCAGACGGAAGCCGCTCCTCTGTAAAAGGCACATGACAGCCAAAATGCACCTAAAGGACTCAGACCGTAAGAAACGAGATTCTGTTGTCTGATGAAACCAAGAATGAACTCTGGCCTAAATGGCAAGCGTTACGTCTGGAGGAAACCTGGCACCATCCCTACGGTGAAGCATGGGGGTGGCAGCATCATGCTGTGGGCAAGTTTTTCAGCGGCAGGGACTGGTTGACTAGTCAGGATCGAGGCAAAGTACAGAGAGATCCTTGATGAAAACCTGCTCCAGAGCACTCAGGAGCTCAGACTGGGGTGAAGGTTCACATTCCAACAGGACAACAACCCTAAGCACACAGCCAAGACAACGCAGGAGTGGCTTCGGGACAAGTCTCTGAATGTCCGTGAAAATGTCTTAAAACCTGTTTTTGCTTTGTCATTATGGGGTATTGTGTGTAAATTGATGAGGGGGGGGGGGGGGGGACAATTTAATACGTTTTGGAATAAGGCTGTAACGTAACAAAATGTGGAAAAAGACAAGGGGTCTGAATACTTTCCGAATGCACTGTAGATAGTTGTGATATACATTTTTTAGATAAAAGGTTAAGTAGCATATCGTTTGCATGCTTTTCTCCTTCGAGAAAACAACAGCTGATTCAAAGGGGGCGTGGCAGAGTTTAGAAAACTTCCGCATGTGCCACTTCGAGGATACTCTTGTTCATCCTCTGCCGAAGGAGGACATCGAGGAGGGGAGAAGACTCATTTGTGTCGCCTACTAACAAATTGACACCCTCCTCATTGAGAATCTCCCAAAGAGTGGAATGATAGAACATATCTAAACAGACTGTTACCCAGGCTCCTCCAGGAGTCTCAGTTCTATATTTTAATTGGAGGGGGAAGTTATCGATGTTGCCATGTCTGAAACATTTGTGAAACTAAAATTTGATTTTGATCTTTTTTTAAATAATGTTTTTTCTCCGCTTGGCCCCAGTGCTAAGTCTGGTTTGAATAAAAAATCATGAATTTGAGCTCGGAACATTTCCTGATCTTGAAAGTGAAGTTTATTTGTATATATTTAGCTGTATAGATTAATCCTCTGGAAGCGAAAGTTGTTTCAAGTAGATAGAAACATGGACTCGTTTATATGTCTTTCAATAAGACTATTTTAATGGGCTAAATTTAGGGTCACAGAGTGTTTCTTGTAAGTCTTAAACAAATCTACTTTGAAACAAGTACATATACCTCACACACATGGTTATAGGCTTATAGAGTTGAGTTGAAATGTATTCAATTTAGAGATTGCATCCCAATATTACACTTTACACTTTATATACATCACAGAAGACTGAAATATAACAAAACCGTTTGACATAACACCAGATTTTCTGCTGTTTAAAAAATATATAAAAATATTTATTATGTAATTATGAAAAATATGAATAACATTTCACCCATGAGGCCACTAAGTAATTTGACTGCAGGAAAGGGCTACAGGGCAATCTGCAGTTCAAACAATAACAAAGTGGGCACCCTGTCATTGTTACGGTAACAAGCTGAGGGATAAGGTTTGGAGAAATGTAGCCACTGTCAAATTGATAGACAGAGCTATAGATGCAAGAACTCACCATTCATGATATCAAAATGATAGTTTTAATAATGTTTTGAGGCTATACAGCAGGGGTGTCAAAGTCAAATGGACGGAGGGCCAAATAAAAAATTTAGCTACAAGCCGAGGGCCGGACTGTTCGAATGTTCATTGAAAATTTTTTAAATGACGCATATAGTCTAGTGAACCTAATTGAACCTACTGAAAACCTAACAAATATATTCCAATATGATCAGATAAATAAAGCAATATTTTCTTATGGCTCTGTCAGTAATCTTTAATTTTCAACAGACACAAAAGACAAATTTCCTTTATATAAAAATCCCCATAACATGAACATTAAATGAAAGAAACCGGTATTCAAGGCACCATCAGTAGCCTATATTTTCTATTTTAGCAAAAGTGGGCTAAATTTACTTCAAAGAAAAAAACAATAATAGCAATTTTCTATCATCCACTCAACTGAAATATTTTTAAAATATAATTGGATTGAAATACAATAAAATAAAGTGCAAAAATCTATTAATCAAAAACAACACTTTGTTTAAGGAGAAGTAACATGCAGTGAAAACAAATATTAAACTTTAACTTTTAACTTCTACTGCCTCAGAAACCCGGATCCGGGAGCACCCCCCACCCCCCACACACTGTTTAGCATAGCTAGCATAGCTTCACAAGTAGATAGTAGCATCTAAATATCATTAAATCACAAGTCCAAGACACCAGATGAAAGATACAGATCTTGTGAATAAAGCCACCATTTCCGATTTTTAAAATGTTTTACAGGGAAGACACAATATGTAAAGATGTACATCTATTACCTAAAAACACATTAGCATAATCCACCATCTTTTATTTGTCCACCAACACCAGTAGCCATCACCAATTCGGCTAAACTAAGATATTTATAGCCCCTAACCAACAAAAAAACTCATTAGATGACAGTCTGATAACATATTTATGGTATGGGATAGGTTTTGTTAGAAAAAAGTGCATATTTCAGGTAGCTGCCATAGGTTACAATTGCACCCACCGTCACAAATGGACTAGAATAATTACAATGAGCAACGTGTTTACCTAACTACTAATCATCAAACATTTCGTAAAAATACACAGCATACACGAATCGAAAGACACAGATCCTGTGAATACAGACAATATTTCAGATTTTCTAAGTGTCTTACAGCGAAAACACAATAAATCGTTATATTAGCGTAGCACATAGCACATAGCAGCCCAGCATTGATTCTAGCCAAAGTGAGCGATAAAAGTCAACATCGCCAAAAGATATTAATTTTTTCACTAACCTTCTCAGAATTCTTCCGATGACACTCCTGTAACATCATTTTACAATATACATATACAGTTTGTTCGAAAAGGTGCATATTTAGCCATACAAAACCGTGGTTACACAATGAAAATAGTAGCAAAACAAGCCTGAAAATGTCGGTCGCCATCTTTCAGAGTGATCTGGTTTAATTAATAGCTAATCATATACTTGACTAAAAAATACAGGGTTTACAGGAATCGAAAGACAAATTAGTTCTTAATGCAACCGCTGATTTACATTTTTAAAATTATCCTTACTTTTCAATACAGGGTTCGCCAAGTGAAGCTATACCAAACAAAATGGCGAAATGTGCGTTTAAAATATTTCGACAGAAACACGATTTATCATATTAAATATTGCTTACTTTGAGCTGTTCTTCCATCAGATTCTTGGGCAATGTATCCTTTCTATGTTATAAACGTCTTTTGGTCGATAGATGTCCTCTGTCCTTCGAAATGTCCACCACCAACGACCGACACCCCAAAACGTGTCCAAAGTTTCAGAGTGCACAACAAATAAATTCCTCTAAAATCGCACTAAACGGATATAAATTGCTATAAAACGGTTCAAATTAACTACATTTTGATGTTTTTAACACCTAAAACGAGTAAAAACATGACCGGAGAAATATTGCTGGTTAGAAAACGATTTGGAACGAGGCAGGTCCGATGCCCTTCACGCTTCAGGCGCACGACGAGAAAGGGCGGTCTCTATACATTTTGGTCTTTTATACTGGCTGTGAATATCCCATCGATTCCATTGAAAGCGTGATGACGTACAGACACCCAGAGGAAGACGTAGGCAGTGTCGGTTTCTTCATAGCATTCACTGTCGCCTTAAAAACAGACCCCAGATCAGAGGTAAAAAAAATTGAAATCTGAACCCTGTCATGAAAAGTGCTGTAGAAATTGTTCTGTACAACTCAGAGACAAAATTTCAACTTCTATAGAAACTAGAAGGTGTTTTCTATCCAATAATAACAATAATATGCATATTGTACGATCAAGAATTTAGCACGAGGCAGTTTAATTTGGAGACACAAATATGCTAATGCGGAACAGCACCCCCTATAGTTCCAAGAGGTTAAACTTGAACTGAGTAAAAACTCTAAATATGTGATTGCACAGTAATGTTCACTTGTTTGAGGTTGAGGGTGATACTTGGTGGTGTCCCATCTTTTCCACAAGTTCATCAATGTTCGGGGTAAGGCTCTGAGCTGAGGAAATCCTCAGAATTGAGTGGAGGTGTTCAGCAGTAAGTCGACTTCTGTGTGATGTTTTGTTCAGGTTCATCAAAGAAAACAGTTGTTCACACAGGTATGTGCTGCCAAACATAGACAACGTTTGAGCAGCCTGGATGCGCAGCTGGGGCATTGTGTCGGGGAGGAAACGGGCGAACTCCGCAGCACCCACTGCCGCATATTTTGCCCTCAGTGCATCATTGCATTGGAGGTCAATCAACTCCATTTGGAGGTTTGGTGGTGAGCTTTCCACGTCAACAGCAAATGGGTTACCGAGCAGTTCCAACCTGCTTTTTTGTGCTTCAAAGTCAGCAAATCGGCGTCGAAAGTCAGCGGCAAGCATACCTATTTTATCAGCCAACTGTGCGCTCGGGAACGCACTGGTAGAGAGCTTCTCTTTCATGGTCTGGCAGCTGGGAAAGTGGCTCAAATTTTCTTTCCGCATCTGCGTCTCCCACAGAGTCAGTTTGGTTTTAAATGCCTTCACTGTACTGTACATATCAGAGATGACATGATCCCGACCCTGCAGCTGCAAGTTCATTGCATTCAGATGACTCGTAATGTCACACAGAAAAGCCATTTCACACAGAAACATTTCGTCTCGGAGTTGTGTTGTGTCTTTCCCTTTGCTGTCCAAGAACAGACAAATCTCCTCACGAAGCTCGAAACATCTTTGAAGCACCTTTCCCTGGCTTAGCCATCGCACCTCTGTGTGATAAGGCAAATCACCATGCTCCGTTTCTAACTCCGTCAGAAATGCCTTGAACTGGCGGTGATTCAAACCTTTGGCTCTGATAAAGTTAACTGTGCGCGTGATGATGCTCATTACATGCTCCATTTTCAAGGCTTTACCGCACAACGCTTCCTGGTGTATGATACAATGATAAGCTGTCAGCTCACCTGTCGCGTTTTCCTCTTGCATCTTTTCCCGTATCTTCGCCACCAGTCCGCTCCTGTGTCCACACATCGCAGGTGCTCCGTCGGTTGTCAAACCCACGAGTTTTTCCCAAGGCAGCTCCATCTCATTTACACATCTTGACACCTCTTCATACAAATCATGCCCCGTAGTTGTGCCATGCATAGGACGTAAAGCCAAAAACTCCTCTGTCACGCTTAGGCTGGAGTCCACTCCGCGGATGAAAATTGACAACTGGGCAATGTCAGAAATGTCGGTGCTCTCATCCACAGCCAAGGAATATGCAATGAAATCTTTTCCCTTTTTCACAAGCTGCTCTTTTAGATTGATGGACAACTGGTCTACTCTCTCGGCAATGGTGTTTCTGCTCAGACTCACATTTAAAAAGAGTTGCCTTTTTTCTGGGCAAACTTCGTCACAAACTTTAATCATGCAGTTTTTGATGAAATCCCCCTCCGTAAATGGCCGGGCTGATTTAGCGATCTCTTCTGCCAAAATAAAACTGGCCTTGACAGCAGCCTGGCCTTGTGATTTGGCTTTTTTGAACAGAGCCTGTCGAGATTTGAGGCCTCGTTTTAATTCCTCTGCCTTTTGTAGCCTTTGTTCCATGTCCATATTCTTGTTTTTGTCCGCGTGTTTCGTTTCATAATGTCGTCTCAGATTATACTCTTTCAGTACCGCCACACTTTCTCCACACAGAAGACACACAGGTTTTCCAGCTACCTCCGTGAACATATACTCCGACTCCCACCTTGTTTGAAACCCCCGGTTCTCAGTGTCCACCTTCCGTTTTGCCATTTTTGATGGGTATCTGAAAGTTAATTTTACTGTGATGCTGACGACTGCTGTGCCAATAAATATTGAAATGAAGCAGCCTACTGCTCGGTGCGTCACCGTTGCATTGTGGGAAATGTAGTATTGGTGCGTGTAAAAGATCTGCGGGCTGCCGGCTTGCTGCGGTCTGCGGGCCGGTTCTAATAATAAATCAAGATCATCCCAGGGGCCGTAAAAAACCTTCTCGCGGGCCGGATGTGGCCCGCGGGCCTTGACTCTGACATATGTGCTATACAGTGTTTGTTTGTTTACAAACAATGGAGTAAAACAAGATGTGTATTTGGGGTTTTGATAGGGTACGATAGTTGAACTAAAGCTCATGAGGTATTTATAAGTTATTTTCTTCAAGGATCAATGGGTATATGGAATTAATTAGTCCAAAAATGGATGGACCAATCACAGATTGAACCTTTAAAGTTTGCATTCATCTGCCGGTTAAGGCAAATTGCTTTAAAGTTTGCATTCATTTGCCGGTTTTGGTAAACTGCTCAATCATAACCATTGTAAACAAACTAGTGAAAATCATCCAGGAAACTCAATGAACACTCCTCTTTGTCACTGTGCTGTGTCATTACATAGGCAAGGGGTTAATAAAAGACACATTAATTCATTTGTACGTATATTGAGTAATGTTACTTTTTAATTAGCTATGATGCGATATAAAGTGTATCCATGTCCTCAATGAGGATAGCTTCATTAGTTCTCTCTCATCTCTCACTCATTATGCCCGTGGTTCCCGACCTTTTTCGGTTACTGTACTACCAACTGAATTTTGCTCTGCATTTTAACAGAAAGCCTATGGTCTCGTGAATCTTCTCAAGTACCCCCTGTGGATGGGCCGAGTACCCCCGAGAACCACTGCTCTCCTCTCATGTCAAGTCCTTTCTCAGCCTCCGTACTTTCTGTTGGGCCCGCCCCTTTGTTTCTTTTCTCCTCGAACGTGAACAGGTCGCGTTTGAAAAGCTAGCTAGCTAATAGTACACTGCTAAATACAGGGACATATTTTTTCTTAAATCGAGCTGGTGAGTTAAGTATTAGGTATCTACCAACAGTCATAAAGGTCCTCTAAACGTTGTTATTAGTTGATAGGTTTACATAACCGTTAGCTAGGCTAGCTACCAGCTCTGCTTAGCTGCTGTTTAGCTTGGTAGCTAGCTAGCTAATTGCTCCTGCTAACTAATTTGAAGCTGTGCTCAAATTGAGTCGATATAACAATACAAGTATTGTTTTCTGCTGACTGGTAGCTGCATGCAGATCGGTTGTAGCTGTGTATAATCAATTATTTACTGTTGTACTTTCTGTTCCTCTTTTCTTAGCTTGTTAGCTAGCGGAATAATGCTTCCGGGTTGGATCCTTCAAAATAAAACCCCTCATGGGAACATTGAAATGTTATTAAATCGGTAAATAAATGTGTCACTAATATTGTTCTATTAAGTAAAAATACAAATTCATTATACAAAAGGTATATATTTGACACACTTGAGAAAAAGTAGAATCGGACTATACATGTAGATATTGAATGGTACAAAGCAGTTTTTGTTTCACTCCATATCCTCCTATGTACACAGGTGACCTCACAAGATCTGGTGTTATGAGACTCCAGTTCCAGAAGACTTGTGAATAAACACGGCCCACTGGGCACACACTGATTGGTGTTATGAGACTCCAGTTCCAGAAGACCTGTGAATAAACACGGCCCACTGGGCACACACTGATTGGTGTTATGAGACTCCAGTTCCAGAAGACCTGTGAATAAACACGGCCCACTGGGCACACACTGATTGGTGTTATGAGACTCCAGTTCCAGAAGACCTGTGAATAAACACGGCCCACTGGGCACACACTGATTGAATCGGCGTTGTTTTCACATTTTAATTCAATTACTTTGAACCAACATGGAATAGACCTTGAATTGATGTCTGTGCCCAGCGGGAGGAGAGACACCTCAAACTTGCGACATCTCCATTCAATAACTAGGTGTTATTATTGCTGTTTTTACCAAGAAACGTTCTAACTCAACAGACAATATGAGTCAAAAGAAGGGAACATTGATGGATGAAATCGAAAAGACATTATGGAATTTAACTGAGGACAATTTACGCTCCCTTTGTGAATGTTATGGCCAAGATGCATCCGTAGTTAAAGGCATGGATCACCGCTCGTTGCGGCGTAAAATCATGGAGGAAATGTGGGACAATACTGATTCAATGAAATCAGTGGAGCAGGGAATGTCTTGGTTAGTCCAACTGAAAGAGGACATCAGGAGGATACAGGAGGATGCTAGTGGTGCACCCGTGAGTCCCAGCAAAGCCCATGATCCTGTAGACTGCGATGAAGAATGGAATGGAGAGGGAGGGGCTGGGTTACCTAGCAACAGGTTGGAGGTGAAGCCCATGAGTCTCAGCCAATCTGATGATGATGATGATGATGCTGCAGACTGTGACGCAGGGGACACGGATTGGTTGCCTAGCAATGGGCTGGAGGCGGAGTCCATGAGTCCCAGCCAGTCCGATGATTGTGATGCTGCAGACTGCGATGAAGAATTGGACAGGGAGGCCAGGGATTGGATGGTTTGCGATGGGCTGGAGGTGGAGTTATCTCCAGAGAAGCACACACCAGAGCAGAAGGTGAATATTTATTTTCCCATTCAGAAAGTGAGTATTTATTTTTCCCAGTCAGAAAGTGAGTATTCATTTACCCAGTCAGAAATTGAGTATTAATTTTCCTAGTCAGAAAGTGAGTATTAATTTTCCCTGTCAGAAAGTGAATATTTATTTTCCCAGCCAGAAAGTGAATATTTATTTTCCCTATCAAAAAGTATTTATTTTCCCAGCCAGAAAGTGAATATTTAGTATTCATCTTCCCAGTCAAAAAGCGAGTATTTATTTTCTCAATACTTTCATTGATTCCTCAACAACTTCTGCAAAAGGCTTTGGGAGAATATCGGATATTCTTCCTCTTAGACTTTCTCCTTTATTGAGGAGGTTGAGGAGGATGAAGTTGAGGAGGTTGAGGAGGAGGAGGAGGTTGAGGAATCGAGGAGGAGGTTGAGGAGGAGGATGAGGTTGAAGAGGATGAGGTTGAGGAATCGAGGACGAGAGGAATTGAAAGACTTCAAAGTTCATTGACAGGTAGGAGAGGGTTTCCCATCCTGATTAATTAAGTCTCTTTTTTTGTGATTTCTAGGACAAGTGTCGCCCACCGAAGACCCTGTGTCGTGCCTCTCCCGGTAGCGCCTTCATTTTGGGTCTGAAGAGGGTGTCTGTGCAGCTGATGGACTGCAAGAAAACACTGGGGCAGAAAACCTGCAAGAAAACCCACTCCTGTGCTCAGTGTGGGAAGAGTTTTGCCACAAAAGACATTCTGGAGCGACATCTGCTAACTCACACTGGAGAGAAACAGAAAAATATATGTGCTGAATGTGGGGGAGTATTCAGTACATTTTCCAGCCTTTCCAGGCATCTGAAAACTCATACTGGAGAGAAATGTCATGTTTCTGAAACCACATGCTCTGAATGCGGAAAGACATTCAGTACACATTCCAGTCTTAGGAGACATCTGCTAACTCACACTGGAGAGAAACCGTATGTTTGCCCTCGTTGTAAGAAAGGTTTCAATGATCCAGGAAACTTGAAGAAACACATCAGGAGAGCTCACCCAGGAGAGAAGTTGGGTGTGGAGAGGCTCTACCGTGAACCGTGTCCTCACTGTGGGGAGAAGTTTCCCACAAAGAAGGCTTTGGAGGAGCACCTGGTAACCCACACAGGAGAGAAACCTCACCAGTGCTCTGACTGTGGGAGGGGATTCAATGAATTGTCTAGTCTTAAGAGGCATCTGAGAACTCATACTGGGGAGAAACCATACATTTGCCCTCGTTGTGGCAAGCCTTTTAATGATCCAGGAAACTTGAAGAAACACATAAAAAGAACTCACTCCGGAGAACATTTCAAAGAGAAACCTTCTGAGAACAATGTTGGTTCTTCAGAACAGGAGGAGACAGTAAAGAAGCCAGTCCTTCATCCATGTTCTCACTGTGGGAAGAAGTTGTCAACCAAGACAAGACTAAAGATTCACCTGAAGACCCACACTGTAGAGAAATCTCACGTCTGCCCCGACTGTGGGAAGAGCTTTGCTTTCCGTCCCTCCTTGACTAAACATCAGAAACTTAGTCATTCAGAGCACGGAGGAGTGAAAAGGCATGAATGTTCAGTGTGTGGGAAAGTCTTTAATCAGCCAGGAGCCTTGAGGTCCCATCAAAGAACCCACACTGGAGAGAAACCTCACCTCTGTGCTGACTGTGGGAAGAGTTTCTCTTTTCAGTCGTCTCTGAAAAGACATCAGGCACTTCACGCAGCAGGTAGTGCAAAGCCCCACATGTGCTCTGTCTGTGGGAAAGGCTTTAGAGATTCTGGATACTTAAAAAAACACCAAGCCATCCATTCGGAAGAGAAACCTCACCTCTGCTCTGATTGTGGAAAGACTTTTGCATCCTTATTTACCTTAACAAATCATTCCAAATTGCATCGTTTAAACAGAGACCAATTCCAATGCCCTGAATGCAAGCGCCATTTCCCAACAAAGGAAAGGCTGACAAGCCACCAGAGAACGCATACCGGAGAGAAACCATTTCGCTGCTCCCAATGCCACAAACGCTTCTCTCACTCAAGTAGTTATCAAAGGCACCTTCGTATGCACACTGGGGAGAAACCCTTCATTTGCCCCCTTTGCGGGAAGCAATTTAACGACTCTTCGAATCTTAGAACACATGTTAGAAGACATAAAGGAGAGAAGGTAGGCAAAACACAGGTCTCTGAGCCATGCCCTCACTGTGGGAAGAGGCTGGCTTCTAAGGCAGGGTTAGAGACTCACCTGCGGACCCACACTGGAGAGAAACCTCACCTCTGCGCCGACTGCGGCAAGAGCTTCGGGTTCCACTCAGCTTTGAGAAGACATCAGAAAACGCAGCACGGAGAGCAATTAGCGAAGCCGCACGTCTGTTCTGTCTGTGGGAAAGGTTTCATGGAATCTGGAGCGCTGAAGAAACATGTGGTGACCCACGAAGAGAAACAGCACCTCTGCCCTGACTGCGGAAAGACGTTCAGGGTGCTTCAGGCCTTGTCAAATCATCAGAGAACCAAGCATCAAAAAACAAACGAGCAAGTAAGAGAGAAGAATCCGTTCCTGTGCCTTACTTGCGGCCAGGAATTCAATTCAAAGCATAGATTGGTAATCCACGAGCGAAAGCACACAGGCGAGAAGCCTTACCAATGCTCCCATTGCGACAAACGCTTCACTGAGAAGTCTTACATGAAACGTCACCAGACGGTGCACACGGGAGATAAACCTTTCCAATGCTCCGTCTGCGATATGAAGTTCTCGCATGGTGCATCTTTAATACGGCACCGCCTAATACACTCGGGTGAGAAACCGTACCACTGCACTTACTGCGACAAGAGTTTCTCTCAGTCAAATACGCTCAAAACACACATACTAACTCACACTGGAGAGAAACCGTACCCGTGCCCCGACTGCGGGAAGCGTTTCACTGAAAAGAAAGCTATGAAGAAACACCAGCGCGACACACACGGGACAGAGACACACAGCAACACACACGGGTCAGGGGAACACAACTCTGCTTTCTCTTTGCCTGGTAAAAAACAGAGATTGAGTCAAGACCGGAGCCCTCGAGCAAAGCCGTACCAATGCCCTGACTGTGGCAAGTGTTTCTCCGAGAAAAGAGCTCTTACGAAACACCAGAAGACACACCGGAGAGACAGCGCCCCCTATTGGTCCGGTATACTGCAGCGATGGAGTCAAGACCCGCAACACTCTAATACTGACTCAGACCAAGACCAAGACTGGACCTCTTTATAAAGACTCAGACCAAGACTGGACCTCTTTATAAAGACTCAGACCAAGACTGGACCTCTTTATAAAGACTCAGAACTCTTTATAAAGACTCAGACAGGACCTCAGTATTGACCCCCCCCTCCCCTCATTTAAACAGGGCAGATATGATTGTGTTGTTTTGGCCAGCAGTTCTCCAGTCTTATTCCCCTTCTTCACACTATGTCAACCTTCAGTATGCCAATTCTGCTTTAATTAGGAGACATTTTGTTTCGTTGCATGTTGTATTGAGACTTGAGATTTGGCCCAATTATATAACATCTATTATTTAAGAAGAGTAATTGCACCAAGAACATCTGGTCGGGAGTCTGGAAACACCAAGAACATGAGATCATCTGGTCTGGAAACACCAAGAACATGAGATCATCTGGAAACACCAAGAACATGAGATCATCTGGTCGGGAGTCTGGAAACACCAAGAACATGAGATCATCTGGTCGGGAGTCTGGAAACACCAAGAACAATGAGATCATCTGGTCTGGAGTCTGGAAACACCAAGAGCAATGAGATCATCTGGTCTGGAAACACCAAGAGCAATGAGATCATCTGGTCTGGAAACACCAAGAGCAATGAGATCATCTGGTCTGGAGTCTGGAAACACCAAGAACAATGAGATAATCTGGTCTGGAAACACCAAGAACATCTGGTCGGGAGTCTGGAAACACCAAGAACATGAGATCATCTGGAGTCTGGAAACACCAAGAACATGAGATCGTCTGGAAACACCAAGAACATGAGATCATCAGGTCTGGAGTCTGGAAACACCAAGAACATGAGATCATCAGGTCTGGAGTCTGGAAACACCAAGAACATGAGATCATCTGGAGTCTGGAAACACCAAGAACATGAGATCATCTGGAGTCTGGAGTCTGGAAACACCAAGAACATGAGATCATCTGGTCTGGAAACACCAAGAACATGAGATAATCTGGTCTGGAGTCTGGAAACACCAAGAACATGAGATCATCTGGTCTGGAAACACCAAGAACATGAGATCATCTGGTCTGGAGTCTGGAAACACCAAGAACAATGAGATAATCTGGTCTGGAGTCTGGAAACACCAAGAACAATGAGATCATCTGGTCTGGAGTCTGGAAACACCAAGAACAATGAGATCATCTGGTCTGGAGTCTGGAAACACCAAGAACAATGAGATCATCTGGTCTGGAGTCTGGAAACACCAAGAGCAATGAGATCATCTGGTCTGGAAACACCAAGAGCAATGAGATCATCTGGTCTGGAAACACCAAGAGCAATGAGATCATCTGGTCTGGAGTCTGAAAACACCAGGAACAATGAGATAATCTGGTCTGGAGTCTGGAAACACCAAGAGCAATGAGAAGATCATCTGGTCTGGAGTCTGAAAACACCAAGAACAATGAGATCATCTGGTCTGGAGTCTGGAAACACCAAGAACATGAGATCATCTGGAGTCTGGAAACACCAAGAACATGAGATCATCTGGTCTGGAGTCTGGAAACACCAAGAACAATGAGATCATCTGGTCGGGAGTCTGGAAACACCAAGAGCAATGAGATCATCTGGTCTGGAGTCTGAAAACACCAAGAACAATGAGATCATCTGGTCTGGAAACACCAAGAACATGAGATCATCTGGAGTCTGGAAACACCAAGACGACCAGATCAACAGTCCATCTTCGGTATAAACAAGCTAAGGGACGGGAATGGGGGAAAACAACCTCAAATTCATAGACAGACATGGCAACAGAAAGCTGCCCGTAGCATTTTACACAGCTAACAACCATTGGATTTAAAATGGATTCATTCATTGACTGTTCTTTGTCCAAACAACCATTGGATTTAAAAATTCATTGACTGTTCTTTGTCCTAACAACCATTGGATTTAAAAATTCATTGACTGTTCTTTGTCCTAACAACCATTGGATTTAAAATGGATTCATTCATTGACTGTTCTTTGTCCTAACAACCATTGGATTTAAAATGGATTCATTCATTGACTGTTCTTTATCCTTCAAGATAACATTTCCACAACTCTTTAGTTACCAGGAAACAAGACAATTAGAAACAAGCGCCCCCCTCCACCACACACACACACACCTAAGAGACTCAATGAACTTAGAGTATATTGACGTGTTTCACAGTTGTGTACAGCAAGTAATTTGTTTGACATTTTTAATGGCTCTATTCGATCAGATCCACTTTAGTGGTGTCGGAGGTGGAACTGCGTTAGAGCCGTCAAATCCACAAGCGGCTCCTGGCATTATACCTTAAGCGGACATTGCGATCGGTATTGCACAGTCACAGAACTCCCACGCTGCCTTGTTTAGAAGTTGGAACACTGTGTGATGTAATCTACAGCCAGTTGAATGATTTTTAAATCTTGAGTGTATTCTTTCTATGTATAGTCGACAGTTCCAACAGTTCCCCCTCAGACGCCGCCAAAACATCCGCTATGGCGGTTAATGATCTCATTGAATCTAGGCCTGAGTATATACTTTGGCAGATGATATTGAAGAATGTTGTGTGTTTCAAAGGCTGTTTGAGTCTATGTAAAAACACCATGGAAACCGTGACAGTAAACATGTTTGAACTGAGTTCTGATCTTCTAGTTCTCGTCTTCAGTTATTTGACTGTCTGGTCAGTGGAGAGTTTTACAGCAGAGATTATCAATATGGACATGAAGGTAGACTGTCTGATCAGTGGAGAGTTTTACAGCAGAGATTATCAATATGGACATGAAGGTTATTTGACTGGTCAGTGGAGAGTTTTACAGCAGAGATTATCAATACGGACATGAAGGTTATTTGACTGGTCAGTGGAGAGTTTTACAGCAGAGATTATCAATACGGACATGAAGGTTATTTGACTGGTCAGTGGAGAGTTTTACAGCAGAGATTATCAATATGGACATGAAGGTAGACTGTCTGGTCAGTGGAGAGTTTTACAGCGGAGAGTTTTACAGCAGAGATTATCAATATGGACATGAAGGTTATTTGACTGGTCAGTGGAGAGTTTTACAGCAGAGATTATCAATACGGACATGAAGGTTATTTGTCTGGTCAGTGGAGAGTTTTACAGCAGAGATTATCAATATGGACATGAAGGTTGACTGTCTGGTCAGTGGAGAGTTTTACAGCAGAGCCAGAGATTATCAATATGGACATGAAGTGTAATGAATTGGAGGTGCAGGTAGATAATCACATACGTCATTCTGAGTAACACTGTCCAGATAGCATTGCTACTGGTTTTCTAGCCTTTACTGCCGGGCAGTTGGTTGCCTTCGTTGGCAGGGACGTAAGAAACATTTAAATTGTGATGTGGTCTGCGCCATCATGTCCACGACCAGGGTTGGCACTTCACAGGCAGACAGACATTTAGAAAAAACTTCTTCCACTTGTAGAAATTGAAGAATAAACTGATTGGAGCTCATTTCTAATAAAAACACATGACACCTTACGGTTTGATTATATTTGTCAAGACGCAGGTGATGTGGATCTACGTTTATACAGGTTAGTGTTGAAACAATACTGAACTATAAGAAAACACCCACACCGGCGGCTGAGATGTAACGTTGCCGTGGATACAGAACAGTACTAAATAGATCCCACACCGGCGGCTGAGATGTAACGTTGCCGTGGATACAGAACAGTACTAAATAGATCCCACACCGGTGGCTGAGATGTAACGTTGCCGTGGATACAGAACAGTACTAAATAGATCCCACACCGGCGGCTGAGATGTAACGTTGCCGTGGAAACAGAACAATACTAAATAGATCCCACACCGGCGGCTGAGATGTAACGTTGCCGTGGATACAGAACAGTACTAAATAGATCCCACACCGGCGGCTGAGATGTAACGTTGCCGTGGATACAGAACAGTACTAAATAGATCCCACACCGGCGGCTGAGATGTAACGTTGCCGTGGATACAGAACAGTAATAAATAGATCCCACACCGGCGGCTGAGATGTAACGTTGCCGTGGATACAGAACAGTACTAAATAGATCCCACACCGACGGCTGAGCTGTAACGTTGCCGTGGATATAGAACAGTACTAAATAGATCCTACACCGCCGGCTGAGATGTAACGTTGCCGTGGATACAGAACAGTAATAAATAGATCCCACACCGGCGGCTGAGACGTAACGTTGCCGTGGATATAGAACAGTACTAAATAGATCCCACACCGGCGGCTGAGATGTAACGTTGCCGTGGATACAGAACAGTACTAAATAGATCCCACACCGACGGCTGAGCTGTAACGTTGCCGTGGATATAGAACAGTACTAAATAGATCCTACACCGCCGGCTGAGATGTAACGTTGCCGTGGATACAGAACAGTAATAAATAGATCCCACACCGGCGGCTGAGACGTAACGTTGCCGTGGATATAGAACAGTACTAAATAGATCCCACACCGGCGGCTGAGATGTAACGTTGCCGTGGATACAGAACAGTACTAAATAGATCCTACACCGCCGGCTGAGATGTAACGTTGCCGTGGATATAGAACAGTACTAAATAGATCCCACACCGGCGGCTGAGATGTAACGTTGCCGTGGATACAGAACAGTACTAAATAGATCCTACACCGCCGGCTGAGATGTAACGTTGCCGTGGATACAGAACAGTACTAAATAGATCCTACACCGACGGCTGAGCTGTAACGTTGCCGTGGATACAGAACAGTACTAAATAGATCCCACACCGACGGCTGAGGTGTAACGTTGCCATGGAAACAGAACAATACTAAATAGATCCCACACCGGCGGCTGAGATGTAACGTTGCCGTGGATATAGAACAGTATTAAATAGATCCCACACCGACGGCTGAGGTGTAACGTTGCCATGGAAACAGAACAATACTAAATAGATCCCACACCGGCGGCTGAGATGTAACGTTGCCGTGGATATAGAACAGTATTAAATAGATCCCACACCGACGGCTGAGATGTAACGTTGCCGTGGATATAGAACAGTACTAAATAGATCCCACACCGACGGCTGAGGTGTAACGTTGCCATGGAAACAGAACAATACTAAATAGATCCCACACCGGCGGCTGAGATGTAACGTTGCCGTGGATACAGAACAGTACTAAATAGATCCCACACCAACGGCTGAGACGTAACGTTGCCGTGGATATAGAACAGTATTAAATAGATCCCACACCGACGGCTGAGCTGTAACGTTGCCGTGGATACAGAACAGTACTAAATAGATCCTACACCGCCGGCTGAGGTGTAACGTTGCCGTGGATACAGAACAGTACTAACAGATGAAAAAAGGACAGTGGATTACTAAGAAACGTTCTTTAATTGTTCCTGTTCATAAGGAAATATTGGTTTTAACATTTTTCATACAAAAAACAGCACATACGTATTCGTAACGTCGACACATTTTGCATTGATACAATATTTGACACAGTTGCAGGGGGGGAGGAGTTACAACGAGGGGAAAGTAAAGACAGCAAAAAATAGAGACATTTAAAAACGCCACAAAAAATGTCTTCCATACAAAAGTAATATGCCACTAGACTGTTGTAGGGAAAAGACCAACCACATCTCTTGTTGTATTCACAAAATGGCTCCCTATTCCCTTTGTAATACACTGCACTATACAGGGAACCATTTAGGATACACACCCTTGGAGAAGGTTCTAGCAGGATCTATAAAATTAGAGGGGAGGGGCTTTAACTTTATACATATATAAAAAAAAGGGAAGTTAATTTAAACTCCATTTAAAATATTATTACAGCACCGGGACAGTATTACACTAGAATCAGTCAAGTGGCATTTTGGGGGGCGGGGTTTAAGAGACACTTAATGGATCACTATGAACGGGACACGGAGGCAACATTTTTACGGTTAAAACTAAACCGGTTTGACACCGGTAACAGACACGGTGAGGGGGGAAAGATTTCAGACTCGGTGACAGTAACTAGGTGGTCGTGGAACAACTAGCCTGGCCTGGTGTTCAGGACGATACAACGTAGAAAATACACACCAGATGAACGACGCGATTCCCTCTTCTATAGAACAAAGAAGCGCATCAAATCTAGATAGTCTATTTCTAGATGAATATTCTGTAACGTCGATCTTCATGGAACACAGACCCTGGCTGTATACCAAATGGCCCCCCATCCCCTATATAGAGCACTAGTTTTGACCAGAGCGCTCTAGACGCTGGTTAAGAGTAGTGGACCAGAGATCAGGCTGCCATTTCAGACCCTGATGTGTTAGGTGATTAGAACTAAGCCTGGGTGTGAGCAGGTGTCCGTAGCACCACAACATGCAGAGTGGTAACTACCTAATCCATCACGATACAGGGGATTTATCAATCAATACATCAGAATTGAAAAACAGTGCGAGCAAAATAAAAAGACAAGTGACAAAAAAAATATTGATTATGTCCCAAATGGCACCCTAATTCAATCCATAGTGCACTACTTTGAACCAGAGCGCTATTGACCGTGGTTAAAAGTAGTGCACTATATAGAGAATAGGGAGCCATTTAGGACTGTTTTTTCTTTCCTAAAGGAATATCCTGCTTTGCCACATGCTGAGGACTCCTATCATGAATTATGGCTTTAAGACGTTTCTCTCAGCCAGTCTGATTAGTGCAGCTGGTTGAAACTTCAGGCCTTGTTCCAAACCCGGTCCTAGGGGGTAGGAGTCAAGTGGCCAGGGGTAGGAAGTAGGAACCAAGGTGGTAAGGAGCCAGGGGCTCGGTTACATCGCTACCAGACCTCAGGAACGTCAAACAGAGAAGAAGTCGTCTCTGCACCTAGAGGGAAAGATGAGACACAGAGAGACAGTCCCAGTCAGTCAACCTGAGGTACACTGGTGTTGTGTTGTACTGGTGACGGTGCTGCGGGCAACTGTTCCAATACAGGGAGACAGTCCCAGTCAGTCAACCTGAAGTACACCACTGGTGTTTTGTTGTACTGGTGACGTTGCTACGGGCAACTGTTCCAATACAGAGCAGCAGAGAGCAAACACACAGCCAAGTTTAGCTCTTTGGCTCCAACTATCAGAGTCTGGCACCAGAGGCTGTTAGCGCCACAGATACACTATTAGTGATTTACATACTTGGATACTTCAACTTCCTGCAGCTGAATCAAGACCGAGGGTCTTATGACTGGAGCCGAAACAGAGAGAATCTGGACGCACATTTTAAATTCACCAGCAATAAAGGAACATTGATACAGAGAGACTCATCCTTTTATTACCAGCAGGCTTGACTACTGTAATGCTCTCCTGTCTGGTCTACTACCCAAGAAAGACATTGGTCAACTGTAAAACACACAGAACGTTGCAGCGTGGGTACTGACCAAGACCAGACGGACATCACACCGGTTTTAACGTCTCTAGACTGGCTGAGAGTTTTACAATTCATGTTAAGATTCTTCTATTGGTTTTTAAATCAATCCATGATTGTGCACCTCAATATATGTCAGACATGTATTTAAGTGATGTAGCCAGTAAGTCCCTCAGGTCCTCTGGCCTTTTAACTCTCCCAAAGCCAAGGACCAAGAGGCATGGAGAGGCAGCCTTTAGTTACTCTGCCCCCAGCCTTTAGTTACTCTGCCCCCAGCCTTTAGTTACTCTGCCCCCAGCCTTTAGTTACTCTGCCCCCAGCCTTTAGTTACTCTGCCCCCAGCCTCTGGAATAGCCTGCCAGAGAACCTGAGGGGGACCAAGAGGCATGGAGAGACAGCCTTGTTACAATGCCCCCAGCCTTTCGTTACTCTGCCCCCAGCCTTTCGTTACTCTGCCCCCAGCCTTTCGTTACTCTGCCCCCAGCCTTTAGTTACTCTGCCCCCAGCCTTTAGTTACTCTGCCCCCAGCCTTTAGTTACTCTGCCCCCAGCCTTTAGTTACTCTGCCCCCAGCCTTTAGTTACTCTGCCCCCAGCCTCTGGAATAGCCTGCCAGAGAACCTGAGGGGGACCAAGAGGCATGGAGAGACAGCCTTGTTACAATGCCCCCAGCCTTTCGTTACTCTGCCCCCAGCCTTTCGTTACTCTGCCCCCAGCCTTTCGTTACTCTGCCCCCAGCCTTTCGTTACTCTGCCCCCAGCCTTTCGTTACTCTGCCCCCAGCCTTTCGTTACTCTGCCCCCAGCCTTTCGTTACTCTGCCCCCAGCCTTTCGTTACTCTGCCCCCAGCCTTTCGTTACTCTGCCCCCAGCCTTTCGTTACTCTGCCCCCAGCCTTTCGTTACTCTGCCCCCAGCCTTTCGTTACTCTGCCCCCAGCCTTTCGTTACTCTGCCCCCAGCCTCTGGAATAGCCTGCCAGAGAACCAGAGGGGACCACCATTTTTAAAATGCACATTCGTAGCTTTGCATTTTCTTCAGGTGCTTTTTAGTTGTTATTGTTGTTATTCTGTTTTTATCCACTTGTGTTTGTTGTGTAGTAAATATTTCAGTTTCTATTCCCAGTGTTTTTAATCCATGGTTTGTGGACGGTCATGTCTGAAATGTGCTGTTAGAAATACAGCTTGATTTGATGGATCAATACAGACTTTAAAACAAGCCTTTCCAGGAACACACTGGTTCTCTCACTCCTCTCACCGTCGGTCTTCCTCTTCTTGTTGTTCTTGCGGCTCTTCTTGCTCTGATTGGTAGAAGGCTGCTGTTGCCATTCGCCCGCCGCCGGATCACTAGCGTCGTCTACCGCCTCCGACCCCACCTCTTCCTGGATCGGGCTCATGCTCGACGAATCAGACCCAGACCTACAGGGAACAGCAACCAATCACAGGCTTAGCTGCCTTCAATGAACACCTAAGTAGTTTTTCCAAATTGAAGGCCCCACTATCAGTACTGGAGTTGCATGTTCAACTGTACACATCTTTACTTACTGAGTTCTCAGCCAGCCTTCTGACGTCCTACTGTCCACTACTCCTGCATACGTCCGTACACACACCCCTGGAGACAACACAGACCACATCAGACCCACACACCCCTGGAGACAACACAGACCACATCAGACCCACACACCACATCAGACCCACACACCCCTGGAGACAACAGAGACCACATCAGATCCACACCCCCCTGGAGACATCAACACAGACCACATCAGATCCACACCCCCCTGGAGACATCAACACAGACCACATCAGATCCACACACCCCTGGAGACATCAACACAGACCACATCAGATCCACACACCCCTGGAGACAACAGACCACATTAGATCCACACACCCCTGGAGACAACAGAGACCACATCAGATCCACACCCCCCTGGAGACAACAGAGACCACATCAGATCCACACCCCCCTGGAGACAGAGACCACATTAGATCCACACACCCCTGGAGACATCAACACAGACCACATCAGATCCACACACCCCCCTGGAGACATCAACACAGACCACATCAGATCCACACACCCCCCTGGAGACATCAACACAGACCACATCAGATCCACACACCCCCCTGGAGACAACACAGACCACATCAGATCCACACCCCCCTGGAGACATCAACACAGACCACATCAGATCCACACACCCCTGGAGACATCAACACAGACCACATCAGATCCACACACCCCTGGAGACAACAGAGACCACATCAGATCCACACCCCCCTGGAGACAACAGAGACCACATCAGATCCACACCCCCCTGGAGACACCAGACCACATCAGATCCACACCCCCCTGGAGACAACACAGACCACTTCAGATCCAGACACCCCTGGAGACAACACAGACCACTTCAGATCCAGACACCCCTGGAGACAACACAGACCACATCAGATCCACACACCCCCCTGGAGACAACACAGACCACATCAGATCCACACCCCCCTGGAGACATCAACACAGACCACATCAGATCCACACCCCCCTGGAGACATCAACACAGACCACATCAGATCCACACACCCCTGGAGACATCAACACAGACCACATCAGATCCACACACCCCTGGAGACAACAGACCACATTAGATCCACACACCCCTGGAGACAACAGAGACCACATCAGATCCACACCCCCCTGGAGACAACACAGACCACTTCAGATCCACACCCCCCTGGAGACAACACACACCACTTCAGATCCAGACACCCCTGGAGAAAACACAGACCACATCAGATCCACACACACCCCTGGAGACAACAGACCACATCAGATCCACACCCCCCTGGAGACAACAGACCACATCAGTTCCACACCCCCCTGGAGACAACAGACCACATCAGATCCACACCCCCCTGGAGACAACAGACCACATCAGATCCACACCCCCCTGGAGACAACAGACCACATCAGAACAGGTGTTTCTTGATTCTTGTTTTCCTTTAAAACATTTTGTTCATGATTTGTTCTCTGGTGGTGGATATATACACTTAGTTACTGTCTGTCTTCTAGCAGGGGAGTGTGTGTGTGTGTGTGTGTGTGTGTGTGCGCTTACCGTCGGTCCTGATCTTCTTGCTGCCCGTGTCAGAGTGTGTGTGAGAGTGTGTGTAGCCACTCCATCCGTCAGCGTGTCTCTGAGCCTCTCCGTCTGTAGGCTGCTCCTCCTGGATAGGACTGACGCAGCGCTTCCCCAATGACGGCCTGACACGTACAACAAGGTACAACACACTTCACATGTAAACAACCTGCCTTAGAGATTCCGTGTAGAACGCTGGAGGACAAGGTACAACACACGGACCGGCCTTCACATGTAAACAACCTGCCTTAGAGATTCCATGGAGAACGTGTAGAACGCTGGAGGACATCCTGAGCTTCTTTTAATAACAAACATGGACATTTTCTTTGACTGATGCCTTTCAAGACACTCTTCCATTAAAAAGTCCATCAAATGAAGTGGTGTGTGTGTGTGTGTGTGTGTGTGTGTGTGTGTGTGTGTGTGTGTGTGTGTGTGTGTGTGTGTGTGTGTGTGTGTGTGTGTGTGTGTGAGAAAGAGGCGTGTACCTGTTGTGACCGTAGCTGTAGCCAGTAGGACCAGCACCGACGGTAGAGGGGGAGGTGTAGTGTGGTTTAACCCAGCCGTCCTCATCCCAGGACTGGGTAGAGTGGCCCTGGCTCTCCCTGACCTGCCGTCTGCCCTGGACGTACTCTGCATACGTCTGGATACGGTAGCTCTCCGCATAGCGACTGGTGTTAATCGCTAGACACACAGAGGAGAGAACGGGAGTCACTCATGAATAAATATAAACTTTGACTCATTTGAAGTGAAATGTTCAGTTGTTTTCTATTACAGTGTTGGTCAACCTGGTGACACATCAACCTCGGGTTAAAGGGGGTCGGGTTAAAGGGGGTCGGGCCTCGGGTTAAAGGGGGTCGGGTTAAAGGGGGTCGGGCCTCGGGTTAAAGGGGGTCGGGTTAAAGGGGGTCGGGTTAAAGGGGGCGGGGGTCGGGTTAAAGGGGGTCGGGTTAAAGGGGGCGGGGGTCGGGTTAAAGGGGGTCGGGTTAAAGGGGGCGGGGGTCGGGTTAAAGGGGGTCGGGTTAAAGGGGGCGGGGGAACCGGGCCTCGGGTTAAAGGGGGCGGGGGAACCGGGCCTCGGGTTAAAGGGGGCGGGGGAACCGGGCCTCGGGTTAAAGGGGGCGGGGGAACCGGGCCTCGGGTTAAAGGGGGCGGGGGAACCGGGCCTCGGGTTAAAGGGGGCGGGGGAACCGGGCCTCGGGTTAAAGGGGGCGGGGGAACCGGGCCTCGGGTTAAAGGGGGCGGGGGAACCGGGCCTCGGGTTAAAGGGGGCGGGGGAACCGGGCCTCGGGTTAAAGGGGGCGGGGGAACCGGGCCTCGGGTTAAAGGGGGCGGGGGAACCGGGCCTCGGGTTAAAGGGGGCGGGGGAACCGGGCCTCGGGTTAAAGGGGGCGGGGGAACCGGGCCTCGGGTTAAAGGGGGCGGGGGAACCGGGCCTCGGGTTAAAGGGGGCGGGGGAACCGGGCCTCGGGTTAAAGGGGGCGGGGGAACCGGGCCTCGGGTTAAAGGGGGCGGGGGAACCGGGCCTCGGGTTAAAGGGGGCGGGGGAACCGGGCCTCGGGTTAAAGGGGGCGGGGGAACCGGGCCTCTGGTTAAAGGGGGCGGGGGAACCGGGCCTCTGGTTAAAGGGGGCGGGGGAACCGGGCCTCTGGTTAAAGGGGGCGGGGGAACCGGGCCTCTGGTTAAAGGGGGCGGGGGAACCGGGCCTCTGGTTAAAGGGGGCGGGGGAACCGGGCCTCTGGTTAAAGGGGGCGGGGGAACCGGGCCTCTGGTTAAAGGGGGCGGGGGAACCGGGCCTCTGGTTAAAGGGGGCGGGGGAACCGGGCCTCTGGTTAAAGGGGGCGGGGGAACCGGGCCTCTGGTTAAAGGGGGCGGGGGAACCGGGCCTCTGGTTAAAGGGGGCGGGGGAACCGGGCCTCTGGTTAAAGGGGGCGGGGGAACCGGGCCTCTGGTTAAAGGGGGCGGGGGAACCGGGCCTCTGGTTAAAGGGGGCGGGGGAACCGGGCCTCTGGTTAAAGGGGGCGGGGGAACCGGGCCTCTGGTTAAAGGGGGCGGGGGAACCGGGCCTCTGGTTAAAGGGGGCGGGGGAACCGGGCCTCTGGTTAAAGGGGGCGGGGGAACCGGGCCTCTGGTTAAAGGGGGCGGGGGAACCGGGCCTCTGGTTAACGGGGGCGGGGGAACCGGGCCTCTGGTTAAAGGGGGCGGGGGAACCGGGCCTCTGGTTAAAGGGGGCGGGGGAACCGGGCCTCTGGTTAAAGGGGGCGGGGGAACCGGGCCTCTGGTTAAAGGGGGCGGGGGAACCGGGCCTCTGGTTAAAGGGGGCGGGGGAACCGGGCGGCCTCTGGTTAAAGGGGGCGGGGGAACCGGGCCTCTGGTTAAAGGGGGCGGGGGAACCGGGCCTCTGGTTAAAGGGGGCGGGGGAACCGGGGCCTCTGGTTAATGGGGGGGGGGGAACCGGGCCTCTGGTTAAAGGGGGCGGGGGAACCGGGCCTCTGGTTAAAGGGGGCGGGGGAACCGGGCCTCTGGTTAAAGGGGGCGGGGGAACCGGGCCTCTGGTTAAAGGGGGCGGGGGAACCGGGGCCTCTGGTTAAAGGGGGCGGGGGAACCGGGTCGGGCCTCTGGTTAAAGGGGGCGGGGGAACCGGGTCGGGCCTCTGGTTAAAGGGGGCGGGGGAACCGGGTCGGGCCTCTGGTTAAAGGGGGCGGGGGAACCGGGTCGGGCCTCTGGTTAAAGGGGGCGGGGGAACCGGGTCGGGCCTCTGGTTAAAGGGGGCGGGGGAACCGGGTCGGGCCTCTGGTTAAAGGGGGCGGGGGAACCGGGTCGGGCCTCTGGTTAAAGGGGGCGGGGGAACCGGGTCGGGCCTCTGGTTAAAGGGGGCGGGGGAACCGGGTTGGGCCTCTGGTCAAAGGTAGTGCACTATATAGGGAACAGGGCTGGTCTCTGGGTCAAAGGTAGTGCACTATATAGGGAACAGGGCTGGTCTCTGGGTCAAAGGTAGTGCACTATATAGGGAACAGGGCTGGTCTCTGGGTCAAAGGTAGTGCACTATATAGGGAACAGGGCTGGTCTCTGGGTCAAAGGTAGTGCACTATATAGGGAACAGGGCTGGTCTCTGGGTCAAAGGTAGTGCACTATATAGGGAACAGGGCTGGTCTCTGGGTCAAAGGTAGTGCACTATATAGGGAACAGGGCTGGTCTCTGGGTCAAAGGTAGTGCACTATATAGGGAACAGGGCTGGTCTCTGGGTCAAAGGTAGTGCACTATATAGGGAACAGGGCTGGTCTCTGGGTTAAAGGTAGTGCACTATATAGGGAACAGGGCTGGTCTCTGGGTTAAAGGTAGTGCACTATATAGGGAACAGGGCTGGTCTCTGGGTTAAAGGTAGTGCACTATATAGGGAACAGGGCTGGTCTCTGGGTTAAAGGTAGTGCACTATATAGGGAACAGGGCTGGTCTCTGGGTTAAAGGTAGTGCACTATATAGGGAACAGGGCTGGTCTCTGGGTTAAAGGTAGTGCACTATATAGGGAACAGGGCTGGTCTCTGGGTTAAAGGTAGTGCACTATATAGGGAACAGGGCTGGTCTCTGGGTCAAACGTAGTGCACTATATAGGGAACAGGCTTATGGATAGGCCAGTACTCACCGATCTGTACCTGGTCTGTCTGACTCAGACACACAAACGCTGACGTGTCATCAATCCACGACACCTGGATGTTACCTAGGAGACATGTGGGAAGACATGGGAATTAAAAAGGTTCTGGTGTGGTGGCCCAGTTGGCAGCGAGGCCAGGACGGTGGCTTTGATTCCCACTGGGACCACCAATGCCAAATTGTACGTTGTTTTGGATAAAAAGTGTCTGCTAAAACGGCCTATATTATTATTATCATCATATTATGTGGTGTGTCTTACCGAAGGCACTGAACAGCTGGTAGAGGTCACTGGTCTTCCACTCCTTAGGGAAGGTGACGTACAGAACATGATCCCTCTTGGGCTGGACTGTAGAGGGGGATGAAGGGAAGGGGGGGGGGGGGGGGGGGGGGGGGGACAAGGAGCGTTCTCAGTCACCACTGACCAATGATAGGTTTATATACATCATTGCCACGGCCCATTTCTATATGCCATCTTTAATAAATCCTCGCCATTTTCCTTTGGCTGCCGACGAGGTAGTGTCTAATACTACTGAGCTTTTGTATATGGTGCTGTACAGTATATAGTATCACATTAAACTACTGATACTACTGTGTTGTACAGTATATAGTATCACATTAAACTGCTAATACTACTGTGATGTACAGTATATAGTATCACATTGAACTACTAATACTACTGTGATGTACAGTATATAGTATCACATTGAACTACTAATACTACTGTGATGTACAGTATATAGTATCACATTGAACTACTAATACTACTGTGTTGTACAGTATATAGTATCACATTAAACTACTAATACTACTGTGCTGTACAGTATATAGTATCACATTAAACTACTAATACTACTGTGCTGTACAGTATATAGTATCACATTAAACTACTAATACTACTGTGTTGTACAGTATATAGTATCACATTAAACTACTAATACTACTGTGCTGTACAGTATATAGTATCACATTAAACTACTAATACTACTGTGCTGTACAGTATATAGTATCACATTAAACTACTGATACTACTGTGCTGTACAGTATATAGTATCACATTGAACTACTGATACTACTGTGTTGTACAGTATATAGTATCACATTAAACTACTAATACTACTGTGCTGTACAGTATATAGTATCACATTAAACTACTAATACTACTGTTATGTACAGTATATAGTATCACATTAAACTACTAATACTACTGTGCTGTACAGTATATAGTCTCACATTAAACTACTAATACTACTGTGCTGTACAGTATATAGTATCACATTAAACTACTGATATTACTGTGTTGTACAGTATATAGTATCACATTAAACTACTAATACTACTGTGTTGTACAGTATATAGTATCACATTGAACTACTAATACTACTGTGATGTACAGTATATAGTATCACATTAAACTACTAATACTACTGTTATGTACAGTATATAGTATCACATTAAACTACTAATACTACTGTGCTGTACAGTATATAGTATCACATTAAACTACTAATACTACTGTGCTGTACAGTATATAGTATCACATTGAACTACTGATACTATATACTGTACAACACAGTAGTATCACATTAAACTACTGTGCTGTAGGATATGGTGATGTACCGTATATAATGTACCGTATATAGTATCACATTGAACTACTCACGGTCTGGTCCGCTGATGTTGAGGTAGGGAATATCTATGATCCTCATCAGGAACAGTCTGGCGAAGACATGAGACATCAATATAGCATTATAACGCTTCATACAGCTGACAGATGCGTTATAACTACACTAAGACATGCTGAGGTAGAGGATATACGAGTCCCCACAGGAGAGGTAAAGAAACTGAAGGGGACAACAAAGATCTTACTTGTTGACGAAGGGCTGGATGAGTTTAGATTGGGATGGGATGTGGGCTCTGGGGGGAGTCAGGAAAGTACCTGACAAGGAAAGAGAAAACGTTTTAAAGATTGAGAAACAGCCACCAATGACCAAACACATATTACAGCAGCTACTGCTATAGTCTACACGGCATCATAGCGATTCAACGCTGTCCATGGAACTGTTCCCCCCATCCGTTTTCACTAACGGGTAAGCGGTAGTGTTACCATGGAGATGGCCTTTTCTCCATTTGGATTTGCTCAACTCCCACATCCTCTCACGCCTCCTTTTGGAAAAGGTCAGAGGTAAATGGAGGAGAGGCAGCGATGAGGGAACGTGGATGTAATGAGTTCTCCACTAGCACCACGAGGCAAATTAAATTTACAAGGGGTGGGATCTCATAAGAAAATGTGTAATGTGACGAAAACAAATTAAGTTGCGAAAGACTTTAGATAAAAACAATAAGCAGCATATTGTTTTTAAGTGAGTACATGCTCGTCTCCCCCGACAACACCTGATTCAAAAGGGGTGTGGCAGATCAACTCTTCCATGAAGGACTTAGGGTAGGAAACACTTCACTGTCCTCCATGGAGGACTTAGGGTAGGAAACACTTCACTGTCCTCCGTGAAGGACTTAGGGTAGGAAACACTTCACTGTCCTCCATGAAGGACTTAGGGTAGGAAACACTGTCCTCCAGGAAGGACTTAGGGTAGGAAGCACTGTCCTCCAGGAAGGACTTAGGGTAGGAAACACTTCACTGTCCTCCAGGAAGGACTTAGGGTAGGAAACACTTCACTGTCCTCCATGAAGGACTTAGGGTAGGAAACACTTCACTGTCCTCCATGGAGGACTTAGGGTAGGAAACACTTCACTGTCCTCCGTGAAGGACTTAGGGTAGGAAACACTTCACTGTCCTCCATGAAGGACTTAGGGTAGGAAACACTGTCCTCCAGGAAGGACTTAGGGTAGGAAGCACTGTCCTCCAGGAAGGACTTAGGGTAGGAAGCACTGTCCTCCAGGAAGGACTTAGGGTAGGAAACACTTCACTGTCCTCCAGGAAGGACTTAGGGTAGGAAACACTTCACTGTCCTCCAGGAAGGACTTAGGGTAGGAAACACTTCACTGTCCTCCATCAAGGACTTAGGGTAGGAAACACTTCACTGTCCTCCATCAAGGACTTAGGGTAGGAAACACTTCACTGTCCTCCATCAAGGACTTAGGGTAGGAAACACTTCACTGTCCTCCATCAAGGACTTAGGGTAGGAAACACTTCACTGTCCTCCATCAAGGACTTAGGGTAGGAAACACTTCACTGTCCTCCATCAAGGACTTAGGGTAGGAAACACTTCACTGTCCTCAATCAAGGACTTAGGGTAGGAAACACTTCACTGTCCTCAATCAAGGACTTAGGGTAGGAAACACTTCACTGTCCTTCATCAAGGACTTAGGGTAGGAAACACTTCACTGTCCTCCATCAAGGACTTAGGGTAGGAAACACTTCACTGTCCTCCATCAAGGACTTAGGGTAGGAAACACTTCACTGTCCTCCATCAAGGACTTAGGGTAGGAAACACTTCACTGTCCTCCATCAAGGACTTAGGGTAGGAAACACTTCACTGTCCTCCATCAAGGACTTAGGGTAGGAAACACTTCACTGTCCTCCATCAAGGACTTAGGGTAGGAAACACTTCACTGTCCTCCATCAAGGACTTAGGGTAGGAAACACTTCACTGTCCTCCATCAAGGACTTAGGGTAGGAAACACTTCACTGTCCTCCATCAAGGACTTAGGGTAGGAAACACTTCACTGTCCTCCATCAAGGACTTAGGGTAGGAAACACTTCACTGTCCTCCATCAAGGACTTAGGGTAGGAAACACTTCACTGTCCTCCATCAAGGACTTAGGGTAGGAAGCACTTCACTGTCCTCCATCAAGGACTTAGGGTAGGAAGCACTGTCCTCCAGGAAGGACTTAGGGTAGGAAGCACTGTCCTCCAGGAAGGACTTAGGGTAGGAAACACTTCACTGTCCTCCATGAAGGACTTAGGGTAGGAAACACTTCACTGTCCTCCATCAAGGACTTAGGGTAGGAAACACTTCACTGTCCTCCATCAAGGACTTAGGGTAGGAAACACTTCACTGTCCTCCATCAAGGACTTAGGGTAGGAAACACTTCACTGTCCTCCATCAAGGACTTAGGGTAGGAAACACTTCACTGTCCTCCATCAAGGACTTAGGGTAGGAAACACTTCACTGTCCTCCATCAAGGACTTAGGGTAGGAAACACTTCACTGTCCTCCATCAAGGACTTAGGGTAGGAAACACTTCACTGTCCTCCATGAAGGACTTAGGGTAGGATACACTTCCCTGTCCTCCATGAAGGACTTAGGGTAGGATACACTTCCCTGTCCTCCATGAAGGACTTAGGGTAGGAAACACTTCACTGTCCTCAATGGAAAGGTGGCTGTCGAGGAGGACTTCCGTTCCCTACTAACCAATTGACATCTTTGACCACAGGAGGAGGGAAAGAAGGAGAGCAGACTTTTGCCCAAATGAAAAAAGGCCATTGAAGTACAGGCCAGCGGCGTAGGCTTAGAGCCACGGGCCAGCGGCGTAGGCTTAGAGCCACGGGCCAGCGGCGTAGGCTTAGAGCCACGGGCCAGCGGCGTAGGCTTAGAGCCACGGGCCAGCGGCGTAGGCTTAGAGCCACGGGCCAGCGGCGTAGGCTTAGAGCCACGGGCCAGCGGCGTAGGCTTAGAGCCACGGGCCAGCGGCGTAGGCTTAGAGCCACGGGCCAGCGGCGTAGGGTTAGAGCCACGGGCCAGCGGCGTAGGGTTAGAGCCACGGGCCAGCGGCGTAGGGTTAGAGCCACGGGCCAGCGGCGTAGGGTTAGAGCCACGGGCCAGCGGCGTAGGGTTAGAGCCACGGGCCAGCGGCGTAGGGTTAGAGCCACGGGCCAGCGGCGTAGGGTTAGAGCCACGGGCCAGCGGCGTAGGGTTAGAGCCACGGGCCAGCGGCGTAGGGTTAGAGCCACGGGCCAGCGGCGTAGGGTTAGAGCCACGGGCCAGCGGCGTAGGGTTAGAGCCACGGGCCAGCGGCGTAGGGTTAGAGCCACGGGCCAGCGGCGTAGGGTTAGAGCCACGGGCCAGCGGTGTAGGGTTAGAGCAACGGGCCAGCGGTGTAGGGTTAGAGCAACGGGCCAGCAGTGTAGGGTTAGAGCAATGGGCCAGCAGTGTGGTCCCGTGTGGCTCAGTTGGTAGAGCATGGCGCTTGCAACGCCAGGGTTGTGGGTTCAATTCCCACGGGGGGACCAGGGTTCAATTCCCACGGGGGGGACCAGGATGAATATGTATGAACTTTCCAATTTGTAAGTCGCTCTGGATAAGAGCGTCTGCTAAATGACTTAAATGTAAATGTTAAATGTGTAGGGTTAGAGCAACAGTAGGATTAATAGTAGTAGAGAGAGCAGAGACAATAGCGGTATACAGTGTAAAAGGTAGTACCTATAGCGGTATACAGTGTAAAAGGTAGTACCTAGGTAGTTGGCCATGGAGATGAAGCAGAGGCCAGTGATATAGGCATCGTAGCCCGCCTCGTGGAGCTGTTCCTGGGCTGTATCGTAGCTGGGGAACCCCTCCGCCGTTACTGGACCACGGAGGAAAGAAGCAGGGATAAATCAGACACTACATTAGCCGTGGACGGAGACCTGTCCTATTCTACTGTAATCAGACATGGACCTGTCCTATTCTACTGTAATCAGACATTACATTAGCCATGGACAGAGACCGGTCCTATTTTACTGACGTACATAGGTATATAACGTAAGTACATGACGTAATGACGACACGCACGACACAGAACAAAAATACAGCGCGACACAGAACAAAAATACAGCGCGACACAGAACAAAAATACAGCGCGACACAGAACAAAAATACAGCGCGACACAGAACAAAAATACAGCGCGACACAGAACAAAACCAGAAACACAGTAAATGCACACTTCCAACAACTAAACAACTTCAAGTCGAGCAGTCATTTGAAAGAGTAATTACATTTCAGCGAGACAACTCAAAAGGCGAAATCCATTAACGCCAAGATAACGGAATTCATGATGCTGCTTGCTATGGGCGTCACGACTTCCATTTGGACCAGCGATGTCAGCCCCATGGGCATGCGGAGTCTGACAGCACAGTGGGTCGATGAGGATTTCCTACTGAGAAAAAGCCGTATTGCTCAAGAATGTGCAGGTTCTCATACCACTGCTGCCGTTTCAATGGCATTTGAGAACATGTTTAAAACATGAACACACTCCTAGCGCCATTCAAACAACTGACTGGAGAAATAAGCTCATCAACTGCGTCTGCAGCAGACGTGATGCCCCTCTGTCATGGCATTGAAACGCCTGCTCAACAAAACTGACGACACAGACCGTGGGGTTAACTTGAAAAAGTACTCGAAGCTGTGAACAAGCGATTCGGTGGCATTCTCTCTGAGCCTCTTTACGGTGTCGCCACCATGCTCAATGCTAGGTACAAGGACCGCTACTTCGATGCAGACAAGAAACAGGGTTTACGTGAAATGTTAGCTGGACAAGATGGAAAGCTCTTCATTTCTTTTCGACTCGCGGTAACGGCCCGTGGTTCGACGTCGATAGTTGTTTAGCAGTTCAAAGAAATGTCGTTAACATGAATTTACATGACCTACAGCATGGTCAAGCAACTTTTTGTTACGTGCTAAATGATTTGTGGACATCACCAGACAGATGTTGCTGTCCGGTTTTGTGATGAAACAAAAAAAAAGTGTGTTTGAATTCATTCTGCCACTGTGTTATTGTCTGGGCCTTAGGCCTATATAACACAGTGGCAAGGCATATGAACTAACAGGTTACAGAGCGAACAAAGCAATTATCACAATAGGTTTTTTCCCCATGAGCTTGGCCTCATTTCTATTACAGCATATTGATGACTAATTCATATTCCATTCACCCAGTTCAATGTAACATCAATAGGTTTAGGCTACTACATGATACTCAAATTGTCCCTGTGCCCATCATGAGGTTGCTACAACACAGGTGCACACAGGTGGAGATAAACATTTGAGGTGACCGTGACACATTGAACAATGCCTTGCACACTCTTGCCTGCATCTGGCGGATGTAATCATTAGTCCAAGTTAGATAGAAAAGTTTCTATTGGACAAATTCAGGTATGTTAAACCTCGTTTTGTTCCATTTGCTTTTTTTAAAGAAAAGTAAACAGAATCGGATAAATTAATACACCCCCTTATCACGTGTTGACTTTCATAGCAGCCACGTTGTATTCCTTCTCACATTCGCTCTCCTCCTCTCATCCCTTCGCTTGTGGACTTCAATGCACAACACATCAGCTGTGTGTGACCAGGCGAAAAACAACCTTCCAAGCCATACCATATACCCGCTACACAAGATCTACATCGTTGTCACATATTAGCTAAAGTAATGTCATAGTCAACATAGCTAATAGAACCAACACGTTAGTAAACCAGCTACAATCATGCAGTCACGTTACAGTGTACAGCCAGTAAGTAATTTAGCAGTTACACAAGCGAGCCCCGGTGGCAATATAAGTAAAACCAAAAGCTTGACTTGGAAGAGTTCCAGTGTTGTGTTGGATAGTCACAGCCAGCTAGCTAACATAGCATCCCTCTGTTTGAGCAGCGTGTTTCAGTAGGCTAAACTAGGTAACTGCATTTGCTAGCTACGCGAGTAAAACTGAATAACTCATCTCTAGCTTCTTTATTTTGGAAGAAATTCCTTTGTTCAAAAAAAAATTCAACTATTGTATTTCTCTCTTTGAGTCAACTATTCACCGCAGTGCTAGCTAGCTGTAGCTTCTACTTTCAGTACTAGATTCTGACATTCTCTGATCCTTTGATTGGATGGACAACATGTCAGTTCAGTTCATACAAGAGCTCTGATAGGTTGGAGGACGTCCTCCGGAAGTTGTCATAATTACTGTGTAAGTCTATGGAAGGGGGTGAGAACCATAAGCCGAAAACCATGAACCAAAACATGCACCCATTGCGGTCCCGAGGATAGAGTTTGGGGAACGCTGACATGAGTTGGTTATACGTTTAATTTTTTTCTGGCTCTGCTTCCCCAGTGATTTTGTCCACACACTGCTACTGCTTGCAACCCAAAATCTAATGATGATAAACTTACATTTTTATTAGTACATGGTCCCATACAATAATCTGTACTCCTAATAAAAGAGACCCCACTGCAGTTGTCCTGGGGTCGCTTCCCCGACTTTGAATACCACTGCATTACAGTATCTACACAGGTCCTATAGATCAATGGTTCTACCTCGGTTAAAATACCAAGTATATTTTGCTCTCTCCGGAGTACCCCTGAAATACTCCCTCTTGCTTTTTAACAGTAAGCCTATGGTATTAGGAGCCTTCTCAAGCACCCCGTGTAGATAGGTCTAGTACCGCCAGGGGCTCCAAGTACCCCTGGTTGAGAACCACTGCTATAGAATCTTGTCCTTTACTATATACAATATAGGTTGAGTAAGTTAGAATTTTGTACACAAATGTACCACCATTTCTATTATATGTTAAAAGTTGTATGATTTAGTTCACGTGATGTAGTTATTTTGTTAGATACTCCTCCCTATTAGCTGAAATCGTATTTTTTTCAAAGTCATTTTAGCCTTTGCATCAGGTGTCCGAGCGCCAGATGTAGCTTTTGAATTAACTTCCTGTTCCTTTAACATGGTGTAGTTGTCATGTTCTCTTACCAACTTCCTGTTCCTTTAACATGGTGTAGTTGTCATGTTCTCTTACCAACTTCCTGTTCCTTTAACATGGTGTAGTTGTCATGTTCTCTTACCAACTTCCTGTTCCTTTAACATGGTGTAGTTGTCATGTTCTCATACCAACTTCCTGTTCCTTTAACATGGTGTAGTTGTCATGTTCTCTTACCAACTTCCTGTTCCTTTAACATGGTGTAGTTGTCATGTTCTCTTACCAACTTCCTGTTCCTTTAACATGGTGTAGATCGCATGTTCTCTTACCAACTTTCGGAGATTTGAAGGGGCTCTCTTTCAGCTGTTTCTGCAGCTCTGCTAGAGATGTGATGTTGATCAACTCCTAGAAGGGTTCAAATAAAGTCACAATAAATATTCTTCAGACTTCCACAGGGAGTTTCATGACATCCTTTTTTAACCTGACATCTAAATACTTGAACTAGTTTTACCTTGAAAGGTTGCGTAGTGGCCATGAGCTTGGTGTCCAACAGCCTGAGGAAACAATAGAGAAAATACTTGGTCCATTGGTTAGAGAGGAACATCTGCCTTTACCAACACCACCACATACACACGCGACGCGTCGAGGGGGAGGGCGACGCGTCGAGGGGGAGGGCGACGCGTCGAGGGGGAGGGCGACGCGTCGAGGGGGAGGGCGACGCGTCGAGGGGGAGGGCGACGCGTCGAGGGGGAGGGCGACGCGTCGAGGGGGAGGGCACCGGGTCAGACGCAGAGCAGAGCTCCTGGATGAAAAACGTGGTGGGTTAAGTGCCTTGGCCTTCACAATGGCAGGAGATGGTACATAGAATCAGATCAGCAGCCTTCCAGCTGACAGTTCATTCCCATGCGTGTCACCGGCTCTTCCAGCTGCTGGTCCCCCTCTCCAACCTCTGGGCTACTGGAGAGGTTTCTAGATCAACAGTGCACCAGATAAATACACCGACTCCCAGAGAGGTTAGGTCAAAGTAGTGGGAAGCCTTGTCGGCGCCAGAACGGCCCATAGAGAGAAGTAGTAGCAGTATGTCTTTACCCGGGGGAAGACCCACCGACACCCCGACGCAGCAGAATGTATTTACCCGGGGAAGACCCACCGACACAGCAGAATGTATTTACCCGGGGAAGACCCACCGACACAGCAGAATGTATTTACCAGGGGAAGACCCACCGACACAGCAGAATGTATTTACCCGGGGAAGACCCACCGACACAGCAGAATGTATTTACCCGGGGAAGACCCACCGACACCCCGACACAGCAGAATGTATTTACCAGGGGAAGACCCACCGACGCAGCAGAATGTATTTACCAGGGGAAGACCCACCGACACCCCGACACAGCAGAATGTATTTACCAGGGGAAGACCCACCGACACAGCAGAATGTATTTACCAGGGGAAGACCCACCGACACAGCAGAATGTATTTACCAGGGGAAGACCCACCGACACAGCAGAATGTATTTACCCGGGGAAGACCCACCGACACCCCGACACAGCAGAATGTATTTACCCGGGGAAGACCCACCGACACCCTGACGCAGCAGAATGTATTTACCAGGGGAAGACCCACCGAAACCCTGACGCAGCAGAATGTATTTACCCGGGGAAGACCCACCGACACCCCGACACAGCAGAATGTATTTACCAGGGGAAGACCCACCGACACCCTGACGCAGCAGAATGTATTTACCAGGGGAAGACCCACCGAAACCCTGACGCAGCAGAATGTATTTACCAGGGGAAGACCCACCGAAACCCTGACGCAGCAGAATGTATTTACCAGGGGAAGACCCACCGACACAGCAGAATGTATTTACCCGGGGAAGACCCACCGAAACCCTGACGCAGCAGAATGTATTTACCAGGGGAAGACCCACCGACACAGCAGAATGTATTTACCCGGGGAAGACCCACCGAAACCCCGACGCAGCAGAATGTATTTACCCGGGGAAGACCCACCGACACCGACGCAGCAGAATGTATTTACCAGGGGAAGACCCACCGACACCCCGACGCAGCAGAATGTATTTACCAGGGGAAGACCCACCGACACCCCGACGCAGCAGAATGTATTTACCCGGGGAAGACCCACCGAAACCCCGACGCAGCAGAATGTATTTACCCGGGGAAGACCCACCGAAACCCCGACGCAGCAGAATGTATTTACCCGGGGAAGACCCACCGAAACCCCGACGCAGCAGAATGTATTTACCCGGGGAAGACCCACCGACACAGCAGAATGTATTTACCCGGGGAAGACCCACCGACACAGCAGAATGTATTTACCCGGGGAAGACCCACCGACGCAGCAGAATGTATTTACCCGGGGAAGACCCACCGACACCCCGACGCAGCAGAATGTATTTACCAGGGGAAGACCCACCGACACAGCAGAATGTATTTACCCGGGGAAGACCCACCGAAACCCTGACGCAGCAGAATGTATTTACCCGGGGAAGACCAACCGAAACCCTGACGCAGCAGAATGTATTTACCAGGGGAAGACCCACCGAAACCCTGACGCAGCAGAATGTATTTACCCGGGGAAGACCCACCGAAACCCTGACGCAGCAGAATGTATTTACCAGGGGAAGACCCACCGAAACCCTGACGCAGCAGAATGTATTTACCCGGGGAAGACCCACCGAAACCCTGACGCAGCAGAATGTATTTACCCGGGGAAGACCCACCGAAACCCCGACGCAGCAGAATGTATTTACCCGGGGAAGAACCACCGAAACCCTGACGCAGCAGAATGTATTTACCAGGGGAAGACCCACCGAAACCCTGACGCAGCAGAATGTATTTACCCGGGGAAGAACCACCGAAACCCTGACGCAGCAGAATGTATTTACCCGGGGAAGACCCACCGAAACCCTGACGCAGCAGAATGTATTTACCAGGGGAAGACCCACCGACACAGCAGAATGTATTTACCCGGGGAAGACCCACCGAAACCCCGACACAGCAGAATGTATTTACCAGGGGAAGACCCACCGACACAGCAGAATGTATTTACCCGGGGAAGACCCACCGAAACCCCGACACAGCAGAATGTATTTACCAGGGGAAGACCCACCGACGCAGCAGAATGTATTTACCAGGGGAAGACCCACCGACACCCCGACACCCCAGAATGTATTTACCCGGGGAAGACCCACCGACACAGCAGAATGTATTTACCCGGGGAAGACCCACCGAAACCCTGACGCAGCAGAATGTATTTACCCGGGGAAGACCCACCGAAACCCTGACGCAGCAGAATGTATTTACCCGGGGAAGACCCACCGAAACCCTGACGCAGCAGAATGTATTTACCCGGGGAAGACCCACCGAAACCCCGACGCAGCAGAATGTATTTACCCGGGGAAGAACCACCGAAACCCTGACGCAGCAGAATGTATTTACCAGGGGAAGACCCACCGAAACCCTGACGCAGCAGAATGTATTTACCCGGGGAAGACCCACCGAAACCCTGACGCAGCAGAATGTATTTACCCGGGGAAGACCCACCGAAACCCTGACGCAGCAGAATGTATTTACCAGGGGAAGACACCCCGACGCAGCAGAATGTATTTACCCGGGGAAGACCCACCGACACCCCGACGCAGCAGAATGTATTTACCCGGGGAAGACCCACCGACACAGCAGAATGTATTTACCCGGGGAAGACCCACCGACACCCCGACACAGCAGAATGTATTTACCAGGGGAAGACCCACCGACGCAGCAGAATGTATTTACCAGGGGAAGACCCACCGACACCCCGACACCCCAGAATGTATTTACCCGGGGAAGACCCACCGACGCAGCAGAATGTATTTACCAGGGGAAGACCCACCGACACAGCAGAATGTATTTACCAGGGGAAGACCCACCGACACCCTGACGCAGCAGAATGTATTTACCCGGGGAAGACCCACCGACACCCCGACACCCCAGAATGTATTTACCCGGGGAAGACCCACCGACGCAGCAGAATGTATTTACCAGGGGAAGACCCACCGACACAGCAGAATGTATTTACCAGGGGAAGACCCACCAAAACCCCGACGCAGCAGAATGTATTTACCTGGGGAAGACACACTGAGTGACTTCTTTAAAGTCATTCAAGTCCTGTGGGGGAAGAAAGAAAATACTTTGTCAAATAGAAAAGATACAAGGTTCTTCCAAAACACAGTGTTTCCGATTTCCAAAACACAGTGTTTCCGATTTCCAAAACACCGTGTTTCCGATTTCCAAAACACCGTGTTTCCGATTTCCAAAACACCGTGTTTCCGATTTCCAAAACACCGTGTTTCCGATTTCCAAAACACCGTGTTTCCGATTTCCAAAACACCGTGTTTCCGATTTCCAAAACACCGTGTTTCCGATTTCCAAAACACCGTGTTTCCGATTTCCAAAACACCGTGTTTCCGATTTCCAAAACACCGTGTTTCCGATTTCCAAAACACCGTGTTTCCTATTTCCAAAACACCGTGTTTCCTATTTCCAAAACACCGTGTTTCCTATTTCCAAAACACCGTGTTTCCTATTTCCAAAACACCGTGTTTCCTATTTCCAAAACACCGTGTTTCCTATTTCCAAAACACCGTGTTTCCTATTTCCAAAACACCGTGTTTCCTATTTCCAAAACACCGTGTTTCCTATTTCCAAAACACCGTGTTTCCTATTTCCAAAACACCGTGTTTCCTATTTCCAAAACACCGTGTTTCCTATTTCCAAAACACCGTGTTTCCTATTTCCAAAACACCGTGTTTCCTATTTCCAAAACACCGTGTTTCCTATTTCCAAAACACCGTGTTTCCTATTTCCAAAACACCGTGTTTCCTATTTCCAAAACACCGTGTTTCCTATTTCCAAAACACCGTGTTTCCTATTTCCAAAACACCGTGTTTCCTATTTCCAAAACACCGTGTTTCCTATTTCCAAAACACCGTGTTTCCTATTTCCAAAACACCGTGTTTCCTATTTCCAAAACACCGTGTTTCCTATTTCCAAAACACCGTGTTTCCTATTTCCAAAACACCGTGTTTCCTATTTCCAAAACACCGTGTTTCCTATTTCCAAAACACCGTGTTTCCTATTTCCAAAACACCGTGTTTCCTATTTCCAAAACACCGTGTTTCCTATTTCCAAAACACCGTGTTTCCTATTTCCAAAACACCGTGTTTCCGGCCTCATTCCGTCAGTAGAGGACGCCTGGTTATTCTTTAAAAGTACTTTCCTCACAATCTTAAATAAGCATGCCCCATTCAAAAAGTGTAGAACCAGGAACAGATATAGCCCTTGGTTCACTCCAGACCTGACTGCCCTTGACTAGCACAAAAACATCCTGTGGCGTACTGAATTAGCATCGAATAGACCCTGCGATATGCAACTTTTCAGGGAAGATAGGAACCAATATACACAGGCAGTTAGGAAAGCTAAGGCTAGCTTTTTCAAACAGAAATTTGCATCCTGCAGCACAAACTTCAAAAAGTTCTGGGACACTGTAAAGTCCATGGAGAATAAGAGCACCTCCTCCCATGCTTTCCACCTGGCCACCCCCCGGTCAACAGCCCTGCACCCCCCACAGCAATTTGCCCAAGCCTCCCCCATTTCTCCTTCACCAAAATCCTGATAGCTGATGTTCTGAAAGAGCTGAAAAATCTGGACCCCTACAAATCAGCCAGATTAGACAATCTGGACCCTCTCTAAAATTATCAGCCGAAATTGTTGCAACCCCTATTACTAGCCTGTTCAACCTCTCTTTCGTATCGTCTGAGATTCCCAAAGATTGGAAAGCTGCCGCGGTCATCCCCCTCTTCAAAGGGGGTGACACTCTAGACCCAATCTGCTACAGACCTATATATATATCCTACCCTGCCTTTCAAAGGTCTTCGAAAGCCAAGTTAATAAACAGATCACCGACCATTTCGAATCCCACCGTACCTTCTCCGCTATGCAATCTGGTTTCCGAGCTGGTCATGGGTGCACCTCAGCCACGCTCAAGGTCCTAAATGAAATCATAACCTCCATCGATAGGAACCAATACTGTGCAGCTGTATTCAACGACCTGGCCAAGGCTTTCGACTGTCAATCACCATATTCTTATCGGCAGACTCAACAGCCTTGGTTTCTCAAATGATTGCCTCGCCTGGTTCACCAACTACTTATCAGACAGTTCAGTGTGTCAAATCGGAGGGCCCGTTGTCCGGACCTCTGGCAGTCTATGGGGGTACCACAGGGTTCAATTCTCGGGCCGACTCTTTTCTCTGTATACATCAATGATGTTGCTCTTGCTGCTGGTGATTCTCAGATCCACCTCTACGCAGACGATACCACTCCGAATACTTCTGGCCCTTCTCTTGACACTTAAACCTCCAGACAAGCTTCAATGCCATACAACTCTCCTTCCGGGGCCTCCAACTGCCCTTAAATCCAAATAAAACTAAATGCATGCTTTTCAACCGATCGCTACCAGCACATGCCCGCCCATCCAGCATCACTACTCTGGACGGTTCTGACATCTACAAATACCTAGGTGTCTGGTTAGACTGTAAACTCTCCTTCCAGACTCACATTAAGCATCTCCAATACAAAATTACATCTAGAATCGGCTTCCTATTTCGCAACAAAGCATCCTTCACTCATACTACCAAACATATCCTCGTAAAACTGACTACCCTACCGATCCTCGACGTCATTTACAAAATAACCTTCAACACTCTACTCAGCAAAATGGATGCAGTCACAGTGCCATCCGTTTTGTCATCAAAGCCCCATATACCACCCACCTGTACACTATCGTTGGCTGGCCCTCGCTTCATATTCGTCGCCAAACCCACTGGCTCCAGGTCATCTATAAATCTTTGCTAGGTAAAGCCCCGCCTTATCTCAGCTCACTGGTCACCATAGCAGCACCCACCCGTAGCACGCGCTGCAGCAGGTATATTTCACTGGTCCCCCCAAAGCCAATTCCTCCTTTCCTTCCAGTTCTCTGCTGCCAATGACTGGAGCGAATTGCAAAAATCACTGAAGCTGAAGACTCATATCTCCCTCACTAACTTTAAGTATCAACTGTCAGAGCAGCTCACAGATCACTGCACCTGTACATAGCCCATCTGTAAATAGTACACCTTATCCCCATACATATTATATTTTTTTTTTGCTCCTTTGCACCCCAGTATCTCTACTTGCACATTCATCTTCTGTACATCTACCATTCCAGTGTTTAATTGCTAAATTGTAATTACTTCGCAACTATGGCCTATTTATTGCCTTACTTCCCTAATCTTACCTCATTTGCACACACTGTATATAGACTTTTTCCCTATTGTGTTATTGACTATGTTTGTTTATTCCATGTGTAACTCCGTGTTGTTGTTTGTGTCGCACTGCTTTGCTTTATCTTGGCCAGGTCGCAGTTGTAAATGAGAACTTGTTCTCAACTGGCCTACTTGGTTAAATAAAGGTATAAATAAATAAAACAATGAAAAGAATGAACCATTGTGTTTATATAAATGGTGCGTGTTTGTACCTCTGGCAGTACGCAGTAGAACTGATGGATGGTGTGCATGACGTCCAGCAGCATGTTGTGGCCAACCACCAACTTTCCCTGGGTTGGAGAGAGGGGGAAAAGAGATGAGTCCCATCCTAAAAGTATAGCGCCCAAGAGAGATAAAGGAGAACTCACTCAACTACAATATTCCTTATAGTTTCAGTGCTGGATTGCAAAGGCAGTTGGCATATACTGTACATCGTAACATAACAGAAGACACAGATTAAAACTAAAACAAGTTGACAACAGGTTGTCAGGGTAACTCACAGATTTGGAGATGGCGTGTATGACCCTGGAGAATCCCACAGCGTCATTCAGCTCCTCCTGGAGGGATTGACGAGGGTCATGTTCAGTAGGAAACACAGCAAAACATTGCAAAGAAACTACAAAAGGAATGTCTCTTATTGGACAAGTCATCTCCCAGGTTCAAAACGTTGCCCCTCCTGACCGTGTTTCTTCGGGGGGGGGGGGGGGGGTTGGAACATTTCAAGAAGAAATGTTCCGTCTCTGCTTTTTAGATCCAGTAGAAGGACATTCATCTGGTCATGTGATTTAGGAGTTAGTGTGTTCAGAGTGGTTCCATCTAGAACACCACAGGGAGAAATGATCTGGAATGTTGGTTCGCTTTGTAGAAAGACAAGAGTGGAAGGAACGTCACCTGTTCTCTCTCCTGTTTCTGCCGTTCTCTCCTCTTCCGCTCCTCGTCGTCCACCTTGCTGATCTGGATGTAACGCTCTTTCTGAAACACCGTATATCATCACATGATACAGCTGTCTATGATGTACATCAACACACACCTACTGGTTATATAACACCTACTGACTGGAGACAAGCCCACAGCATCACTCACATCACATGATAGTATTTCTGTACTCTAAGCATTGTGTTATTCCTTCTAGATCTGGATGAGACCTAGAACACTGGCAGGCGGTCAGACCTAGAACACTGGCAGGCGGTCAGACCTAGAACACTGGCAGGCGGTCAGACCTAGAACACTGGCAGGCGGTCAGACCTAGAACACTGGCAGGCGGTCAGACCTAGAACACTGGCAGGCGGTCAGACTAGAACACTGGCAGGCGGTCAGACTAGAACACTGGCAGGCGGTCAGACTAGAACACTAGGGCTCTGGAATAGATCAAATACATGGACTGGCTGGGGGTCCCCCCCGAGGAGAGGTTTGAGAACCACTGATCTAGCTGGCAGACTGACCTTCTCTGTCTCCAAGGTCTCAACATGAAGGCCCTTTGGGAACCTATAGGAGATTAGATCAACATTATCCTTCTATAAAGATATGTCATCTCTGTACAATATACAACATTAACTGTGACTAAGCAGCGTTAAAACTACAGTTATAAACCCCAATTCATTTGTTTTAGAAATAGCCCTTTGGGAACCTATAGGAGATTAGATCAACATTATCCTTCTATAAAGATATGTCATCTCTGTACAATATACAACATTAACTGTGACTAAGCAGCGTTAAAACTACAGTTATAAACCCCAATTCATTTGTTTTAGAAATAGCAGAAAGTAAACAAACAATTTAAAAAGTGGATTTCATTCATCTCCCTGTATTGACGGGGTGGAACACTGAATCTGCAGAGTTCTAGAACATTGCTGCTCCTGAAGGACAGGAAGTACTTACTTGGAGTTGAGTGTTTGGTAGATCAGCTTCCTCTGAAACCTGGAGTGGAGCAGAGAACAGGGGGAAAGGAGCTTTTTAATAAACAAAACCATGGTCAATGTTGCTGGGGGATCAGGAGAGCCATGTTAACTTGGTAAAGCCCTTTGAGACTGAAGAGAAAAGTGTTGTATAAATGCACATTTCTCTCACACACACACTTATACACACATTTACACACACACAGTCACACACGTTTCTTTACCCAGTGCAGGGCTCCAGGTCCACAGTCTTCTCTGAGGTAGTGAACAGAGACTCCACCTTCCCTCTGCAAGGGACAAAAGGAAAGACTTAACAAAACGACTACAGGGTTGCATTCAGGGCTGGAGCTGAAGGCTGGTGTCTGGACTGTTACCATGGATTTCTGCTCCGCTAGACATAAATCAGTACCATGTGACCACACTGCGGACCGTAGGACGGGTTCCGCACTGAGGCTATAACACCCGTTTGGAGGAGTTTAAACCATGCCTTATATGAAGGACAACTATGGAGGAACTGGTGTCAGCAGGTGGCTAGGGAGGGAAAGGGGCTAGTGGTGGCTGGAGGAACTGGTGTCAGCAGGTGGCTAGGGAGGGAAAGGGGCTGGTGGTGGCTGGAGGAACTGGTGTCAGCAGGTGGCTAGGGAGGGAAAGGGGCTGGTGGTGGCTGGAGGAACTGGTGTCAGCAGGTGGCTAGGGAGGGAAAGGGGCTGGTGGTGGCTGGAGGAACTGGTGTCAGCAGGTGGCTAGGGAGGGAAAGGGGCTGGTGGTGGCTGGAGGAACTGGTGTCAGCAGGTGGCTAGGGAGGGAAGGGGCTAGGGGTGGCTGGAGGAACTGGTGTCAGCAGGTGGCTAGGGAAGGAAAGGGGCTAATTTGGGACCAGGCTGTCATCTCTCTCACCACTCCGTTACCACATGCAACTACAATCTAAAGTTGTAACTAGAAATGGGAGTCAGGTTTAAACTTACACCACTCGTCCGATGTACTCCCTGTGCTCCTCGGGGATGCTGCCGGGGCCGTTGTTTGAGTTGAGGGAGATGTAGGAGGGGTTTCCTGATCCGTTACTCTGACTCCGCCTCTCCTCATACTGCTCCCGCAGCTGCACTTCCTCTTCTTGGTTCAGGTACGGGATCCCTACGGCAACCAGAAAAGGAGGCGGGGTTAGATGGCAGCGTGTTGGTTAGCTTAAATCATTCACTTAGTCATCTTTATTGTCCCAGTTGGGATTTCTACGGCAGCCAGAACAGGGGAGGGGCTATCTAGAGTAGCTTCAATCAATAAAATCAAATCGATCATCTTTATTGTCCCAGTTGGGATTTCTACGGCAACCAGAACAGGGGAGGGGCTAGCTAGAGTAGCTTCAATCAATAAAATCAATCGATCATCTTTATTGTCCCAGTTGGGATTTCTACGGCAACCAGAACAGGGGAGGGGCTAGATAGAGTAGCTTCAATCAATAAAATAAAATCGATCATCTTTATTGTCCCAGTTGGGATTTCTACGGCAACCAGAACAGGGGAGGGGCTAGCTAGAGTAGCTTCAATCAATAAAATCAATCGATCATCTTTATTGTCCCAGTTGGGATTTCTACGGCAACCAGACAGAATGCCACCTACCGTGACGGAACACTTTGTTGAAGTCAAAACCCTGACTGGCCAGGAAGTCTATGCTGGAACTCTGAAATAACAAACACAATCATATTTAAGGAAGCCCCCTGCCAGGGGAAATATGGGTCCTATTCTCCAGGAATGAAAGGGAAGCAAAAGGGCAGAAATGAGGAGTGAAACCTGTCCAATAAGAACTGCTTGTACCACCCAGATTAAATAAAACAGACCAAGGTTTTCTAACCTGGCAGATGAACTTGGTGTCGGGTGAGGTTCTGTTGAATGGCTTTGGGAATATATAAAAATTGAAAGTCTTTATGACGTACCTGTGAGGACAAAAACACCAGGAGAGAAAGAACAGCAGGTCAGATAGGTTAAACATTCCTATAGCCTCCTGCATAGAGATCACATCATTCAATACAGCTGACTTACGACTTCTATTTAACACTAAATCAGCCTTCTATTTCATTCTGCGGCAGACTGGTCCCAGACCTGTATTTCATACACAACCCGTTTGTTATGACAGTGTCACAACACAGCAGAGAAGAGTTGGCTAAATCACTAACTGATCTGGAGTCAGGTCAGGGGTCCTATGTGTCAAGCTTATCCAAGTAAGAGGGTCGATATAGGATCAGGTCCATATGGAATCAAATTCAGAATGATCCGAAAGGCTAAAAACTGATCCTAAATCAGCACTCCAACACTCTGAGAAGCTTCATATTAACTCAGATGTGACTCAGTTCAAAACCGACTGTGTGTTTAAGGTTAAATCTAAGAGCTAAATCACACTCACTTGGACTCCGCCTGGTCATATGTGAACGTACACAGTCCAAACTGAAACAGCAAGAAGTCCATGGAATGCTGGATAAGAGGGGGGGGGGGGTGGAGAGTCAGAGGAGTGGACAGAGAGTCAAACGTGTACATTTAAAGCAGGACCGATAGCACGTGGCCTTGTGGCCCATACATAGACTCCAGGAATCTAAAACACCCGAAAACCATGATCATATAAGAAGTTATGCGAGCTACCTCGCTATATTATTATTCATATACAGACGGAAGTTTACATACACTTAGGTTGGAGTCATTAAACGTCGTTTTTCAACCACTCCACAAATTTCTTGTTAACAAACTATAGTTTTGACAAATCGGTTAAGACATCTACTTTGTGCATGACAAGTAATTTTTCCAACGATTGTTTACAGACAGATTATTTCACTTATAAATCACTGAATCACAATTCCAGTGGGTCAGAAGTTTACATACAGCAAGTTGACTGTGCCTTTAAACAGCTTGGAAAATTCCAGAAAATGTCATGGCTTTAGAAGCTTCTGATTGCCTCAAATGATGTCAATTAGCCTATTGGAGGTGTACCTGTGGATGTATTTCAAGGCCTACCTTCAAACTCCGTGCCTCTTTGCTTGACATCATGGGAAAATCAAAAGAAATCAGCCAAGACATCAGAAAACAAATGGTAAACCTCCACAAGTCTGGTTCATCCTTGGGAGCTACTTCTAAACGCCTGAAGGTACCACGTTCATCTGTACAAACAATAGTACGCAAGTATAAACACCATGGGACCACGCAGCTGTCATGCCGCTCAGGAAGGAGACACATTCTGTCTCCTAGCGATGAATGTACTTTGGCGCAAAAAGTGCAAATCAAACCCAGAACAACAGCAAAGGACCTTGTGAAGATGCTGGAGGAAACAGTTAAAAAAGTATCTACATCCACAGTAAAACAAGTCCTATATCGACATAACCTGAAAGGCCGCTCAGCAAGGAAGCTAGTGCTTCAAAACTGCCATTAAAAAGCCAGACTACGGTTTGCAACTGCACACGGGGACAAAGATCATACTTTTTGGAGAAATGTCCTCTGGTCTGATGAAACTGAAATATAACTGTTTGGCCATAATGACCAACGTTATGTTTGGAGGGAAAAGGGGGAGGCTTGCAAGCCAAAGAACACCATCTCAACCGTGAAGCATGGGGGTGGCAGCATCATTTTGTGGGGCGGCTTTGCTGCAGGAGGGACTGGTGCACTTCACAAAATGGATGGCATCATGAGGCAGGAAAACTATGTGGATATATTGAAGCAACATCACAAGACCTCAGTCAGGAAGTTAAAGCTTGGTTGCAAATGGGTCTTCCAAATGGACATTGACCCCAAGCATACTTCCAAAGTTGTGGCAAAATGGCTTGAGAACAACAAAGTCAAGGTATTGGAGTGGCAATCACAAAGCCCTGACCTCAATCCTACAGAAAATGTGTGGGCAGAACTGAAAACGTGTATGCGAGCAAGGAGGCCTACAAACCTGATTCAGTTACACCAGCTCTGTCAGAAGGAATGGGCCAAAATTCACCCAACTTACTGTGGGAAGCTTGTGGAAGGCCAACCAAAACGTTTGACCCAAGTTAAAGCAATGCTACCAAATACTAATTGAGTGTATGTAAACGTCTGACCCACTGGGAATGTGATGAAAGAAATAAAAGCTGGGGGGAAAAAATTCGCTCCACTATTATTCTGGCATTTCACATTATTAAAATAAAGTGGTGATCCTAACTGACCTAAGACAGGGACTTTTTACTAGGATTATATGTCAGGAATGATGAAAAACTGAGTTTAAATCTTTGGCTAAGGTGTATGTAAACTTCTGACTTCAACTGTAGCTACTCACTCAGTACCTAACCGAGGAGTTATAACCAGGGCCATGTATTTAGTGTTAGAGTTTTGAATATCGTTCTCATTCTAGACATTCCGTTCCATAGCATTGTTAAATAATCCCCATGTTAAACTAACGGGGAACCAACATGGCTGCCATAAAATGTTGTAGTGTCAAGTAAATGCAGCATAATGCAGAAACCGCATTGCCCCCAACTCTAAACGCATGCCTCTCTTGACGATTACCTTTTTTAGTTTCATGTAGCGCTCCTCTGGAGTGTCCAACCCGTTAGTCAGTGCGCTGACGTTGGGCCCATCGCTAATACCTGAAACAGAAGAGTATTTTCTACTGTATTAACTAGAAAATTATGAAGCTGTCAGAGTTCAAAACCGACTGCGCGTGTGGCTTGTAGCAGCAACGGGAACTGGTTGGCCAGCGAGCTAGCTAAGTTGTAACTATAAACGTTTGCCAGTTAAATAGCTAGCTAACAATGGCTTACCTGAAAATTCCCCATCGATTGCGATAAAGTCTGCTTCCTCTATTGCGCTGTACACAGTACTTAAACTGTCTTTGAAATCTGTAATACAAAAACAACAATCAGCCAACATGCGTTGGTGGTTACTCAACACGCAAGCTAGCTAGTTAGCATTCACAACCTCGCGGACGTGAACGGAATCATATTCGTGCGGTGAGGAACGACAGCTAACGTTGTGTATCTAATAGCATATGAATATAATCTTGGTGTATATTATCTATAAGGGTGCATAAAGAGGTGAATTACTTGTGCGTGTCACCTCCATCCCTGCAGAAAGAAAAAAATACAATGTACCAAACCGCTGCTGTCACTCAAGAGGATTTTAATCTTTCCAACAAACACTTCCGGCGTAGTGACGTTTTTTGACACGGCGTCAATCAAAATATGGCTACGACAAAATAAAAGCCGTATGATGCACGAATCACGTTTACGCGCTTTCTATGTATGTACAGTATGGATTTATTAGTTGTGCGGTGAGCATAACTGAACATGTTATAATGAGTGTGTCCCCCATTTTGAATAGCAATTTTAATTTGTCTTTTCACGCCATCAACAGTCACCCAATGCAAAAGCACAAAACTCTGCCATGAAAGACGGACTGAAATGAAGATCCACATTTTTTAGATAGGTGACAAATAATGGTAGTATAGCAATCTTATCCGGATTAATGTGTGTTTATGTAAAAATTACACATTTGACTATTGTTATCTAACTTAAACTAGAATTACACCTTTATTGTCATTATTGATCAATTAACAAATAATTACACATCTAAGAATTTAATTTCTGTCCTCACAAAATGTTGATGCAACACTACATACATGCACTTTGCCTGTGACGCTTGAACCCTTGGTTATACTAGGACCCTAGGTTATACTAGAACCCGTGGTTATACCAGGACCCTTGGTTATACTAGGACCCTAAGTTATACTAGGACCCTAAGTTATACTAGAACCCTAAATTATACTAGGACCCTAAGTTATACTAGGACCCTTGGTTATACTAGGACCCTAGATTATGCATAATCCTTCTTACTCATAAAGATCTACTCCAACAACACATTGCTGTCACCATTTTTATTAACTCTAGTTGGCGTTCAGCAATAAATTGAAAACGTTCCTTGAAATGGACAACATACACTACATGACCAGAATTATGTGACCTGCTCGTCAAACATCTCATTCCAAAATGACGGGCATCAATATGGAGTTGGTCCCAAAACCCCCCCTTTGCTGCTATAACAGCCTCCACTCTACTGGGACGGCTTTGGAACATTGTTGCGGGGACTTGCTTCCATTCAGCCACGAGCATTAGTGAGGTCGGGCACTGATGCTAGTAATTAGGCCTGGCTTGCGATTAGGCCTGGCTGAGTGAGGTCAGTGCTCTGTGCAGGCAAGTCAAGTTCTTCCACATCGATCTCGACAAACCATTTCTGAATGGACCTCGCTTTGTGCACAGGAGCATTGTCATTCTGAAACAGGAAAGGGCTTTCCCCAAACTGTTGCCACAAAGTTGAATCATCTAGAAAGTCATTGTACGCTGTCGTGTTAAGATTTCCCTCCACTGGAAATTAAGAGCCTGAACCATGAAAAGCAGCCACAGACCATTACTTATCGTAGGCTTGTGTGCAGCTGCTCAGCTATTGAAACCCATTTCCTAAAGCTCCCGACGAACAGTTATTGTGCTGATGTTGCTTCTGTAACAGTATAACTTTAAACCGTCCCCTCGCCCCGACCCGGGCGCGAACCAGGGACCCTCTGCACACATCAACAACGGTCGCCCACGAAGCACGGTCGTTACCCATCGCTCCACAAAGGCCACACTCACCCCCCTTTCAACCTCCTCCTTTTCCGCAGCAACCAGTGATCCGGGTCAACAGCATCAATTTAACAGTATAACTTTAAACCGTCCCCTCGCCCCGACACGGGCGCGAACCAGGGACCCTCTGCACACATCAACAACGGTTGCCCACGAAGCACGGTCGTTACCCATCGCTCCACAAAGGCCACGGCCATTGCAAAGCAGGGGGCAACCCTACTTAAAGTCTCAGAGCAAGTGACGTAACTGATTGAAATGCTACTAGCGCGTACCCGCTAACTAGCTAGCCATTTCACATCCGTTACACTTCCAGAGGCAGTTTGGTACTCGGTAGTGAGTTTTGCAACCAAAGACAGACGGTTTTTACACTCTGTGCGTTTCAGCACTCGGTGGTCCCGTTCTGTGAGCTTGTGTGGCCTGCCACTTCGCGGCTGAGACGTCGTTGCTCCAAGATGTTTCCACTTCACAATAACAGCACTTACAGTTGACCGGAGCAGCTCTAGCAGGGCAGAAATGTGATGAACTGACTTGTTGGAAAGGTGGAATCCTATGACGATGCCACGTTGAAAGTCACTGAGCTCTTCAGTAAGGCCATTTTACTACCAATGTTTGTCTATGGAGATTGCATGGCTGTGTGCTCAATTTTATACACCTGTCAGCAACAGGTGTGGCTGAAATAGCCAAATCCACTAAATTGAAGGGGTGTTCACATACACAAGTATCTTAACATCAACTCTTAACACAAAAACTCAACTTGAACTCAACTTGAACAGGGAGCCGAGCAGCATTATTTCAGTTTGAGAGAGATTGACAAAATATAATTATATTCACAAGTTATACATACAGGATACAACAGCATGGCATTTTTGAATGTATTATGAACTAGTCATGGTGGTAAGACTGCTGACAAGTCTTTTAAAACCAGAAATCAAGACACATGGACCCAATGGGCCCAGTCCTAAATTCCCCCTAGACCCTAGACCTAGATCCTAGACACTAGATCCTAGACCTTACGCCATATGCACTTGTGGAGATCGGAGAGGTTTTGTCAGGTGTAAGCAATATGGTAATAGCTCTACCACTCAATGATAGGCGGAAGTCATACCATATTGCTTACAACCAATTAGATTATCTTACATCTCCACAAGTGCATAGGGTCTAGATGTCAATTTGGGATTGGGCCCTTCTCCAATGGTCCAATGATAGGAAGTCAGCTGTATAGAGTTGTACATTCAGCCGTTTGTCTCTGGTAACCTCAGTCATCTAGATCTGCCAACATGGAGGGGTTGTCAAGGTGACGGTATTACCACCAGACCGGCGGTCACAAGCCATGACGGCAGTCAAATTCCACGTGACTGTTTAGTCACGGTAATTAGGCTTTTCCGATGCTCCAGATTGTCTTTAGTAGCCTAACCAAACTTGCGAACTGCCTGGTACTCAGCACTGTATTGTCCCTTTAAATCACTCTGACATCAATGCAAATGTAATGTCAAATCTAATCAAAACACTTCATGAGAGCCCATGAGCTCATGTTGCTCAACATTTCTATAGACTATGTAATTGCGTGAGAAAACAGAGTGATGGCCTCTATTAGAAAGAGGAAGATCCCATCAGCTTTCTGTAGGCTAGACCTATTATATTTATAAACGTTCCTTATATTAAGCACATTGCTTCTCTTTACAATAGGAGTATAGCCTACCTGGCTGGCATGAAAATGAACCACAGGAAAAACGTCCTCCATTTCCCTATTTAAGTGCATAGTTGACACATTTTTTCCCCCATACCCCTGTTTCAATACAGGTGCATGATAATGGTCAATTCTAAATCAAAACTACATTTCACACATATTCTTTAGTATATGTAAATACAACATTAAATGAAGAATAGTCTGATGGGTGACAATATTAGCCTATCACTTGTGAATGATATATTATCACTTGTGAATGATATATTATCACTTGTGAATGATGCCCAGCTTCTGCAGTAAGGCAAGGAATAACTCATGCGTTTTATTGCGACTTTTTCAAATCCTAGTCGCACACCGTATGTAGCCCAGCCCATAGGCCTGTATGGCTTGATAAGGTTTTTATCACAACTAAAGTGACCAAATAACTCCCTAAAATTAAGCACAGGAAGCACAGGTAGCCTAGTGGTTAGAGCGTTGGGCCAGTAACCGAAAGGTTGCCAGATCAAATCCCCGAGCCGACAAGGTAAAAATCTGTCATTCTGCCCCTGAACCAGACGGTTAACCCACTGTTCCCTAGGCCGTCATTGAAAATAATAATTTGTTCTGAACTGACTTGCCTAGTTAAATAAAGGTAAAATAATAAACATTAAACCGCTTTATAACCGGTGTAGAGCCTAATAAGCTGTGTGAGAGTTTCAAGCTTGGGGGAAATCATTTTCACCATAAATATGCATATATATATATAATATATATAATAATAATATATAATAAAGTATTACATGCACAATCGTATTGACCTTCGGCGACAGTGTTTTCCTGCTAATTGATTGCATTGTGGAACATTCACACTTATAGCCAAACCACCGTGTCCATTGATACAGTTCTAATATGAAGAACTGGCCTCATAGAAATAGTATCATAGTTTATCAACATTTTGAGCTAAACGTTCTGATCTGTTGCACCAGCCTCGTTGCTTTAAAAAATATATATATGTTTGGAGGCGAGTTGCTGTATTCATTTGGGATCTATTGCATTCTACAAGCTGTCCTAGAGTATGTTTGGCATATTTGTCACGTTCTGACCATAGTTCTTGTGTGTTTTTCCTTGTTTTGTGTTGGTCAGGACGTGAGCTGGGTTTGCATTCTATGTTTTGTGTTTCTATGTGGGGATTGTCAATTGGCCTGATGTGGTTCTCAATCAGAGGCAGGTGTTTGTCATTGTCTCTGATTGGGAACCATATTAAGGTGGCCTGTTTTGTGTTGGGATTTGTGGGTGGTTGTTTCCTGTCTTTGTGTTTCTCTGCACCAGATAGGACTGTTTCGGTTTGCCAAGTTTGTTATTTTGTATTTTTGTAAGTGTTCACGGTTTCGTCTATTAAACATGTTGAGCACTGGCTACACTGCGTGTTGGTCCGATCCCTGCTACACCTCCTCTTCTCGTGAAGAGGAGGAAGGCTGCTGTTGCAATATTTATTCCTTGCACAGAAGAACAGTTAACCAATAGCATAGATCAACTTTTGCACTATGGGGGGAGGATAGTACATTGGCATAAGCTAGTGCTGTTGCTGTTGGTTAGACCGACTCATCTGATTGGTTGACGAAAAGTAAAATGTGGACAGTTGTAACATTTACGCCCCCGATGTGTCTGTCTTCATTTCCTTTTAGCCTACTTCTTAGCTGAAATGACTGTGACATGGACCCGATCACGTGACGGGCATTGGCTACATCTGAAGGAGCCATATGAGTGAGAGTAATTATAATTATTATAACACCCACATTGGCCATGAAAAGGCACAGATTTTGTTTAATGGGGCATTACAGCCACACAAGGGGGATGCCACCGGGAAATTCGAGGCCTGGTGAGAATATTGTCAAGTGCTTGTCAAATTGTGAATGAGAGACTGATGAAGTGTGTTCAGCTTGCGACTTTTTTCAAATCATCAGAGTCCCATCATGCAGCCTTATAATATGTTAAGAATGAGAACATATCTCAACGTTCGTATCACAACGAAAGTCGAATAAATAACTCTGAACGAAGCATATGGGAGAACCAGTTTCTTTGTTAACCGCTCAACACAGAAAAGTGTGCACTTCCTTTGAAATCGTTTGGGGAAAATATCCTTTCTATTTTATTTAGCTGTGTTCAATTGTGATATATTAAATGAAATGTTTATACTTTAAAAAAAATGTATTAACTAGGCAAGTCAGTTAATTAATAAGAACAAATTCTTATTTACAATGACGGCCTATCCCGGCCAAACCCTAACCCGGACTACGCTGGGCCAATTGTGTGCCGCCCCATGGGACTCCCAACCAAGGCCCGTTGTGATACAGCCTGGAATCGAACCAGGGTCTGTAGTGACGCCTGTAGCACTGAGATACAGTGCCTTAGACCGCTGCGCCACTAGGGAGCCCAAACGTCTGCATCAGACGCTTGTAGGTTAAGCGTGGAAGCCAGGAGATTATGATAATTTAAACGGTCAATTGCCATGAGACCGGCAGTTATTTACTTGGCAGTTATTTGCTTGATAATTACCTGCTGACAAAATGTCATGACCGCCACAGCCCTAGTGAAGGCCGAGCAAGGGCACGTGGTAGGTAGGGGTTTGGGACGTCCTGAATCCCAAATGGCAACCCATTGAGCAGGGGTCAAAAGTAGTGCACTATATAGGACATAAGGTGGTATTTGGGACAGGCTGAGTCTAGGGCCGTGTTCCAATACTTTAGAAATGCTTCCTTCTGTACATGGCCTGTAGTCTTGTGGTAACACAGCTGGATGCTCTATGTATGCCTCAGCCTCCCCACTGGAGACCAGGGTTCAATCCCTGCATCTACTCTTCACTGTCTCCCCTGCTCATCTGTCTCCCCCTCTACTTCTAACCTGTCTCCATTAAAAACAATTACAACATCAAATATACCCACCTTTAAAAAAAAAAATCCTTCACATCTTGTCTCCTTGAAGTAGTAAACACATCTATAAGGGATTGGACAGGTGTAAACCAGGTTACAATGGAGTCTGATGTGGGTAGGGATAAGGGACATGCTGATTGTGTGGTGGGTAGGGATAAGGGACATGCTGACTGTGTGGTGGGTAGGGTATAAGGGACATGCTGATTGTGTGGTGGGATAAGGGACATGCTGATTGTGTGGTGGGATAAGGGACATGCTGATTGTGTGGTGGGATAAGGGACATGCTGATTGTGTGGTGGGATAAGGGACATGCTGATTGTGTGGTGGGATAAGGGACATGCTGATTGTGTGGTGGGTAGGGATAAGGGACATGCTGATTGTGTGGTGGGTAGGGATAAGGGACATGCTGATTGTGTGGTGGGTAGGGATAAGGGACATGCTGATTGTGTGGTGGGTAGGGATAAGGGACATGCTGATTGTGTGGTGGGTAGGGATAAGGGACATGCTGATTGTGTGGTGGGTAGGGATAAGGGATATGCTGATTGTGTGGTGGGTAGGGATAAGGGACATGCTGATTGTTTGGTGGGTAGGGATAAGGGACATGCTGATTGTGTGGTGGGATAAGGGACATGCTGATTGTGTGGTGGGATAAGGGACATGCTGATTGTGTGGTGGGATAAGGGACATGCTGATTGTGTGGTGGGATAAGGGACATGCTGATTGTGGGTAGGGATAAGGGACATACAGATTGTGTGGTGGGAAGGGATAAGGGACATGCTGATTGTGTGGTGGGATAAGGGACATGCTGATTGTGTGGTGGGATAAGGGACATGCTGATTGTGTGGTGGGATAAGGGATAAGGGACATGCTGATTGTGTGGTGGGTAGGAATAAGGGACCTGCTGATTGTGTGGTGGGATAAGGGACATGCTGATTGTGGGTAGGGTGAAGGGACATGCTGATTGTGTGGTGGGTAGGGGTAAGGGACATGCTGATTGTGTGGTGGGTAGGGATAAGGGACATGCTGATTGTGTGGTGGGATAAGGGACATGCTGATTGTGTGGTGGGTAGGGATAAGGGACATGCTGATTGTGGGGAGGGATAAGGGACATGCTAATTGTGTGGTGGGATAAGGGACATGCTGATTGTGTGGTGGGTAGGGATAAGGGACATGCTGATTGTGTGGTGGGATAAGGGACATGCTGATTGTGTGGTGGGATAAGGGACATGCTGATTGTGTGGTGGGTAGGGATAAGGGACATGCTGATTGTGTGGTGGGATAAGGGACATGCTGATTGTGTGGTGGGATAAGGGACATGCTGATTGTGTGGTGGGATAAGGGACATGCTAATTGTGTGGTGGGATAAGGGACATGCTGATTGTGGGTAGGGATAAGGGACATACAGATTATGTGGTGGGAAGGGATAAGGGACATGCTAATTGTGTGGTGGGATAAGGGATAAGGGACATGCTGATTGTGTGGTGGGATAAGGGACATGCTGATTGTGTGGTGGGTAGGGATAAGGGACATGCTGATTGTGTGGTGGGATAAGGGACATGCTGATTGTGGGTAGGGATAAGGGACATGCTGATTGTGTGGTGGGATAAGGGACATGCTGATTGTGTGGTGGGTAGGGTATAAGGGACATACAGATTATGTGGTGGGTAGGGATAAGGGACATGCTAATTGTGTGGTGGGTTGGGATAAGGGACATGCTGATTGTGTGGTGGGATAAGGGATAAGGGACATGCTGATTGTGTGGTGGGATAAGGGACATGCTGATTGTGTGGTGGGATAAGGGACATGCTGATTGTGTGGTGGGTAGGGATAAGGGACATGCTGATTGTGTGGTGGGATAAGGGATAAGGGACATGCTGATTGTGTGGTGGGATAAGGGATAAGGGACATGCTGATTGTGTGGTGGGTAGGGATAAGGGACATGCTGATTGTGTGGTGGGTAGGGATAAGGGACATGCTGATTGTGTGGTGGGATAAGGGATAAGGGACATGCTGATTGTGTGGTGGGATAAGGGATAAGGGACATGCTGATTGTGTGGTGGGTAGGGATAAGGGACATGCTGATTGTGTGGTGGGATAAGGGACATGCTGATTGTGTGGTGGGTGAGCTCTTTTCATGTGTCTCTCCAAGCCTTCCCACAATGAAGGGCACCTCCCGCTTCGTTACATTCTTCTTTGCGGTCTGCAACGTCATCATCGGATTGGCTGGGACTCATGGGCTCCGCCTTCAGTCCGATGCTAGGCAACCAATCTCTGTCCTCAACGTTGCAGTCTACATCATCAGCATGAGCCTGGCTGAGACTCACAGGGGCACCACAAGCATCCTCCTGTTTCAGCTGGAGTGACCAAGATGTTCCCTGCTCCTCCGATTTAATTGAATGCACATTCATTTCCTCCCTACTTCCTGTAGGGTCACTCCTCTCTGTGTTGAGCATCTTAACAACCATCTCCTTTCCTGGGTGAGTTTTTCTCATGTGTCTCTTTAAGTTTCCAGAATCACTCCAAGCCTTCCCACAACGAGGGCAGACGAACGGTTTCTCTCCCGTATGAGTTCTCTGGTGTCTCTTAAGACAGCCGGCCTTTTTGAACCCCTTACCGCATGTAGTGCACAAGTGTGGTTTGAGAAAAACACTTTCTGACTGGGAAGTAGTCACATCACTCTCCCTCTGCTCTGGTGTGTGCCTCTCTAGATCAGATTTCGCCTCCAGTCTGTTGCTAGACAACCTAGTTCTTCCTCCCTCGTCACAGTCTTCAGAATAATCATCGGCTTGGTTGAGACTCATTGGTGCACCGCTAGCATCCACCAGTATCCTTCTGATGTCCTCTTTCAGCTGGAGTGACCGAGACATTCCCTGCTCCTCTGATTTTATTGAATCCACATTCATTTCCTCCCTACTTCCTGTAGGGTCACTCCTCTGAGTGCCGAGCCTCTTAACAACCATCTCTTCTCCTGGGTGAGTTTTTCTCATGTGTCTCTTTAAGTTTCCAGAATCACTCCAAGCCCTCCCACAACGAGGGCAGACAAACGGTTTCTCCCCCGTATGAGTTCTCAGGTGTCTCTTAAGACAGCCAGCCTGATGGAATCCCTTACCACATTCAGAGCACACATGTGGGTTCTTCAGAGGATCACTTGGCGGGTGTTGTGTTTTCATGTGTGATTCCAGTCTTTCTGCAGTTATGAAGCTCTTCTTACATTGACCACAACGGTGAGGATGATCTGTGTGAAAAACTAGCCGGTGATGTTTCAGGCTTGATTTTACAATGAATTGTTTTCCACAATCCGAGCAGTGGTGAGGTTTCACTGTGTGTTGTTTAACAGTATGCCTTCTCATGTGTCTCTTTAAGTTTCCATAATCACTCCAAGCCTTCCCACAACGAGTGCAGATGTACGGTTTCTCCCCCGTATGAGTTCTCTGGTGTGTCTTAAGACTGCCGGCCTGTGTGAATCTCTTTCCGCATTCAGAGCACATGTATGGTTTCTCTCCAGACAGATACAGTAAGTGTCTTTTCAGATTGGTTGCTGTGGTAAAATTCTTCCCACAGTGATCACAGATATGGGATCTAGGCCTGTTTCCTGAGAGGGTTTTGTGTTGTTCAGCATTAGACGAGCTGTGGGATTTCTCTCCTGTCTGTGTTGCCTTGTGTATTTTAAGGCCACTCTGCCCCGGTGTCTTCCTGCAGTCGACAAGACGCACAGACACCATCTTCAGACCGCACAATAAGGCGCTACCGGGAGAGGCACGCCCCGGGGACTCTGGGAGGGTGGAAGAGGGCCAGAGAGGCTTGTCCTGGAAATCAGAAAAATAGACATGAAATCAAAAATCATGGTGCAGGGATTTTTCTTCCATTGAAGTCCTGGAAAAACAGTTTCAGGGTAAAGGACCGAAACCAGATAGAAAGTAGAAAAGATAACAGACCGATTACATGTATCAATAATGTCATCTGAGAACTAACAATCAAAATAAACACTAGACAGTCAGGGAGAATAAACAACGCCAAAAACAATTAATTTAGCAGGAATAAGATTGTTTTTGTTTGAGCAGAATAACAAAGCATTAACCATGGCAAAATGCATAGAGTTCAAGGAAATTAGCTTCAAACTGCAAAATCTTCTCTCAGGTCCATGGCAGAATATGTAGAAACGCAAAAAAAATGTTGCTTTAAAAATGTGTTAAAAATCTCTCTCAGCTCCATGGAGAAAATTGGCTTAAAATGCTAAGAATTCTGTACACCGCCAAGATGGGGGCCTCTAAAATGCTGTCCAAAATTCAACTGAGCCAATGGGCCGACCCCGCCCATTGACACACCCCCATGCCACGCCCACCCCCTAAGCCCATTTTTGATCCAGAAAAACCCTTAGTGTGGGAAACGCTCTCCTACCTGTCAAGGAATTTTGAAGTCTCAAGAGTCTTTCCTCGATAACTCTGCCTCCTCCTCCCAATGCATTGGAGGACAAAGTCCAAGAGGTGGAGCCTCAGTGATTCTCCTCCCAATGCATTTATAAAAAGGAGGTTGGGGAATCAAGGAAAGACTGTTGAGAAACAAAATACATAATGACTGGAAAGTACTCACGCAACTGTGGCTCTCTTGAGCTGACTCCCACTCCAGTCCGTTGCTTGGCAACGTAGTGCCTCCCGCTTCGTTCCATTCTTCTTTACGGTCTGCAATGTCATCGTCGGATTGGCTGGGACTCATGGGCTCCGCCTTCAGTCCGATGCTAGGCAACCAATCTCTGTCCTCAACGTTGCAGTCTACATCATCAGCATGAGCCTGGCTGAGACTCACAGGGGCACCACAAGCATCCTCCTGTTTCAGCTGGAGTGACCAAGACGTTCCCTGCTCCTCCGATTTAATTGAATCCACATTCATTTCCTCCCTACTTCCTGTAGGGTCACTCCTCTGTGTGTTGAGCATCTTAACAACCATCTCCTTTCCTGGGTGAGTTTTTCTCATGTGTCTCTTTAAGTTTCCAGAATCACTCCAAGCCCTCCCACAACGAGGGCAGACGAACGGTTTCTCCCCCGTATGAGTTCTCAGGTGTCTCTTAAGACAGCCGGCCTGATGGAATCCCTTACCGCATGTAGTGCACAAGTGTGGTTTGAGAAAAACACTTTCTGACTGGGAAGTAGTCACATCACTCTCCCTCTGCTCTGGTGTGTGCCTCTCTAGATCAGATTTTGCCTCCAGTCTGTTACTAGGCAACCTAGATCCTCCCTCTTCGTTCCATTCTTCGTCACAGTCTACATCATCATCGGCTTGGCTGGGACTCATGAGTGCACTGCTACCATCCTCCAGTATCCTCCTGATGTCGTCTTTCAGTTGGACTAACCAAGACATTCCCTGCTCCTCTGATTTCATTGACTCCGTATTGTCCCACATTTCCTCCATGACTTTACGCCTTAATAAGCGATGATTCATAACTTTAATTTCAGAGCCATCCATTCCACAACGTTCACACAGGTCGCGTAAATTGTCCTCAGTTAAATTCCATAAACTCTTTTCGATTTCATCCATCAACGTTTCCCTCTCTGAACTCATTTTGTCTCAGCAGAGTTAGAATGTTTCTTGCTTTAAAAAAAATCTATAACAACGGAGCTGTCACTAATGTGAGGTGTCTCTCTCCTGTGTTTTCACGGGTCTCCTATATCTCCCTTCACACTGGGAGCTTTATTTTTTATTTAACCTTTATTTAACCAGGCAAGTCAGTTAAGAACAAATTCTTATTTATAATGACGGACTACACCGGTCAAACCCGGACGACACTGGGCCAATTGTGCGCCACCCGACGGGAGTCCAGATCACGGCCGGTTGTGATACAGCCTGGAATCAAACCAGGGTGTCTGTAGTGACGACCTCTAGCACTGAGATGAAGTGTCTTAGACCGCTGCACCACACAGGAAGCTTCAGGAGGTGCTGTTTTGCCAGTCTCTCTGGCCAAGACACAAGTTATTCCAGGGTGAGCGTTATCTCAGAACACCAGATCTTCTTCCTGTCACCAGAACAGTGGAATCTCTTTGTGAGGTCACCTGTGTAAAAATAGGCAGACATGGTGTAAAGGACAAGTCGGATGGGATCCGTTTTTAACCAAACTGCCCCCTGTCATTTATTTGTATTTTTCTTCATTCAAAACTTGACCGTTATGATGGAAGCCTGGTGGCTGTTGTAGGCATGCAGATATTTCAACTTGTCTATGGAGAGCCTAATATAATATTGCCTTGCTTTAAGATCGGAGAAAATCTAAATAATATCAATGAGAATCGTGAACTGTATGCAGACATCTATTTAAAACTGTTGTATTTGGCCATTTATCAATTCATTGGCACAATGTCATGCGTTTCATCTTTTAAAAAGAGAAATAGGCACTAGGAAAGTTTATATATGACAAAAAAATATATAACTTATCTGTAGGCTATGTACATAGCTAGCACTGCACAGCCTTGTTCCCATGTTCTTACCCAAACCGCAAGCAGCCCCTGTTAAACGCTGTAATACCCTTCAAAACACAGTGATGTCGATTCGCTCAGGATAAGTACTATCAGAGGATCTTGGAGTTTGCCAAAAAAAGAACTATAGGTTTTTCCGGGTTAGAATTATTATTCTCTCTCCTTGTGAAAATGACTGGACATGGCAGATTCGCACGGGACTAAAAGTAGGTTAGTTGAGTTTTGTGCACGTGCGCATAATTACTTTACCCGGTCTCCCCCAGCAAAACGAATCACGTCCTAATGGGGACAAAAGCCATTTGTACTGTCAAATATGTAGTGACATTCTATTTCTGTTAAGTCCATCAAATGTTTAAATGTTATACATTTTACCGTCGCTATTTCATGTTTACTTAATATAACAATATAATAGAACAATATTAGGGATCTTTAATACCATTTAAATTGAAAAGGTTTCCACAATCAGGACTTTTATTTTGAAGGTTACAATTTGGAATTTTGGAAGCTAGCTAGCTAGCTAAATAACATAACAGGAACATTAGGTACAACAGCTCATTAATTATATGTAGAGTCCCCTGCCTGTTCTTATCATACAGAAAACAATTGTCATTTTATTCCTGTATCGTCTATGTTTGAGCAGAGATTCAAATTAGTTAGCAGGAGCTATTGATCAGCTAGCTACCCAACTAAAAAAGTAGCATTCTAAAGAGCATGTACATAACAGTAACTAAGCTATGCAACCCTTACGACTAGGTAACTACATCGTTTGAACAACCCCGATACCTAATGCTTTACTGACCAGCTATATTCCAAAATTGTCCCATTCTTACTTCAATCAAATAAGAATGGTGTCCACCATCTTTGGTATTGATACCGTTATGAAGAGGGCAAGAATAACCAGAGATACCTTTATGGAGATGAGAAACTCCAGTGTAATCGTGTTAACGACCATTGTGTACGTTGCCCATGCTTCGTCAATGGGCTGCGTGGTGCATTCTGGGTGATTATTGGAGAACGCACTCACTTCTTCTGGAACCGAATGGGAGTGTATTGGGCTCCAGCTCAAAAAACCAACATTAGCATGAATTACGTAAACAAGAAGTACAACATTAAAAAAAAATGTATCGGGGTGTGAGATAATTAACATGTTCGCTGTAATATCGTATAGCTTTAAAATCATGACATTACATACTATTGAGGAAAATAGGCAGGTGTCTCGACCCTGACTTTTAAGAAGGAATTGCGTGCCAATTCGTTTTTACAACCACGTGACGCAGCATGACAACGTGAACACCTTGGTGGACATTCATATTGGTAGAGGTCGAAAAGTACCCAGTTGTCATACTTCAGTAAAAGTTAAAATACCTTGAATAGAAAAGTAGAAGGGAAAGTCACCCAGTAAAATACTACTTGAGTAAAAGTCTAAAAGTATTTGGTTTTAAATATACTTAAGTATCAAAAGTAAAAGTATAAATCATTTCAGGACCTTATATTAAGCAAACCAGACAGCACCATTTTTTTTTTTTTAACGTATGGATAGCCAGGGGCACACTCCAACACTCATTTACAAAAGATGCATGTGTGTTTAGTGAGTCTGCCAGATCAGAGGCAGAAGGGATGTGACCAGGGACTTTCTCTTGATAAGTGCATAAATTGGACAATTTTCCTGAACTGCTAAGCATTCAAAATGTAATTGGGTGTCAGGGAAAATGTACGGAGTAAAAAGTACATGATTTTCTTTAGGAATGAAGGGGAGTAAAAATGCAAGTTGTCAAAAATATAAATAGTAAAGTACAGTACAGATACCCCAAAAAACGACTTAAGTAGTACTTTAAACCACCACTACATATATATCCAGCTGAGATTCTCATCTCCTCATTCTCTAATAGCTCTAGAATAACTAAGCACTTCCGTGTCACAAGTTTTGGAATCTTTCAGAATAAGAGTCACTGGGCAGCCAATCAAAATGAGTTTTTCCCCACAAAAGGGCTTCATTACAGACATAAATACTACTCCGTTTCAGCTGTCTGGGTGGCTGGTCTCAGATAATCCAGCAGGTGAAGAAGCTGGATGTGAAGGTCCTGGGCTGGCTTGGTCATCTTGAACTTCTTCCATTTTCTAATAATTGCGCCTACAGTTGTTGCCTTCTCACCAAGCTGCTTGCCTATTGTCCTGTAGCCCATCCCAGCCTTGTGCAGGTCTACAATTTTATCCCTGATGTCCTTACACAGCTCTCTGGTCTTGGCCATTGTGGAGAGGTTGGAGTCTGTTTGATTGAGTGTGTGTACAGGTGTCTGTTATACAGGTAACGAGTTCAAACAGGTGCAGTTAATACAGGTAATGAGTGGAGAACAGGAGGGCTTCTTAAAGAAAAACTAACAGGTCTGTGAGAGCCGGAATTCGTACTGGTTGGTAGGTGATCAAATACTTATGTCATGCAATAAAATGCAAATTAATTACTTAAAAATCATAAAATGTGATTTTCTGTATTTTTGTTTTAGATTCCGTCTCTCACAGTTGAAGTGTACCTATGATTAAAAATTACAGACCTCTACATGCTTTGTAAGTAGGAAAACCTGCAAAATCGGCAGTGTATCAAATACTTGTTCTCCCCACTGTATATAGCCTAGTTGATTTGATGATGTTTAAATGTTTATGTTGAAATGGTGCTGGAATAGCAGAGGCAGGGCTCCTGTTGTCTTTGTTTTGACTTGCAGAAACTCCGTGGTTCTCAATCAGTAATTGTTAAGTAAACTGTTGATAACATGAATAACAATACCATGCAGTGTCTGCTTGACCATGCTGTGGGTCATGTTGACCTGTTTGTACCATGTAGTATCTGGTTGACCGTGCTGTGGGTCATGTTGACCTGTTTGTACCATGTAGTATCTGGTTGACCATGTTGTGGGTCATGTTGACCTGTTTGTACCATGTAGTATCTGCTTGACCACGCTGTGGGTCATGTTGACCTGTTTGTACCATGTAGTATCTGCTTGACCACGTTGTGGGTCATGTTGACCTGTTTGTACCATGTAGTATCTGCTTGACCACGCTGTGGGTCATGTTGACCTGTTTGTACCATGTAGTATCTGCTTGACCACGCTGTGGGTCATGTTGACCTGTTAGTACCATGCAGTATCTGGTTGACCATGTTGTGGGTCATGTTGACCTGTTTGTACCATGTAGTATCTGCTTGACCACGTTGTGGGTCATGTTGACCTGTTAGTACCATGTAGTATCTGCTTGACCACGTTGTGGGTCATGTTGACCTGTTTGTACCATGTAGTATCTGGTTGACCATGCTGTGGGTCATGTTGACCTGTTTGTACCATGTAGTATCTGCTTGACCACGTTGTGGGTCATGTTGACCTGTTTGTACCATGTAGTATCTGGTTGACCACGTTGTGGGTCATGTTGACCTGTTTGTACCATGTAGTATCTGCTTGACCACGCTGTGGGTCATGTTGACCTGTTTGTACCATGTAGTATCTGCTTGACCACGTTGTGGGTCATGTTGACCTGTT